>NC_135306.1:111048713-111333713 GCF_048772815.1 Callospermophilus lateralis | reverse complement strand
TGAGCCCCTTCCCCTCCCCCAGTAGCCACCTCCCCACTCACACCCTCACCCTCAGAGTGAGTAATTAAACTTGGGTTCCCTGTTATGGAATCAATGGTACATGTTTTAATTACCCCCGAGCCTACCCAGGCATCCTCACACCCCCGCCCAAGCCTGTGAGTCTGTGTGGGTTGGGGGGACAGTCGAGAGAGAGAGAGAGAGAGAGAGAGAGAGAGAGAGAGAGAGAGAGAGAAAGCTCTTCTATGACAGTGACAGCGGTCTGTCACCTGGGGTCTGGCATTCACTGGGGAACTGTCAGTTACTAAGGAAACTAAGAGGGAGAGAGGAAGGGAGAGAGGCGGTTAGATCCAATTTTGGGTGGCAAGTGTGAGGCATAAAGATTTCGGCCCCTCCATGCAACCTAGCCTGAGTGAAATCTTGGGTGCCGGACAGGGGGCTGATACAGACAAGTCAACACCAGGACATCACCCCTCTCAGGAGCCCAAGGCAGGGCAAGGGGCTCAGATGCAGCAAGCACCCAGCTGTGTGCATGCATGAGTGTGTGTGTGTGTGTGTGTGTGTGTGTGTGTGTGTGTGGTCCGTCCAAGTGCACTCAGCTGCTCATCCCCAGGTCTGTGTACACCTGCTTGTGTGTTTGGGGCATTTCTCAATTTTTTTTTTCTTCTTCCTTGGTTTGCAATTTATCTCATTTCCATCCTTTCCTTTGTCATTTTTTTGTTCTTCTATTATTTTTTTATTTTCCTTCCTTTTTCTGTGTGTGCCTCTCCCTCCCTCCCCGCCCATTTATTCTTCTGTCTTCCTCTTTCCCTGAATCCCTCCACTCCTTTTTACTCTGTTTGTTCCTACTCCCTCCTCCCCTGCCCGTCTCTCCCTGCCTCTGCTTTGATTCCTTTGTGTCTTGTGGGTCTCATTCAGATTTTTTTCTGTGGAACCCTACGCATGAGAGATCCCAGCCAAAGCCTGAGCACCAGTGCCCTATATGACTCCCCAGGTGGGCGTGGCTCCTGCCTGCAGAGGCAGGGTCCAGGCAGGAGCTGGCATGGTGTGTCAGGGAAGAGAGCCTCAGTCAGGTGCTGCAGGGACGGGGAACAGAGTCCACCACCCACACAAGCCATTGCTGTTTCTGTCACTGGAGTTGAAGGCAAAGTAGAGACCAAGAGAGGGGCGAGGACTGGAGTCGGGAGGGAATGAAGCCACTCCAGGCCAGGGGAGCACAGAGCAAGGCCCAGGAGACATGGCTGGTCTCTGGGACTCCAGACTTTTGGGAGGGCACAAAGATGCCACAGAAATAGGTGAGTGAGTCACCAGCCTTGATTTAACATGGGCCTGGCTGGTGACAGGGCAGGGCATTCTGGATGCCACTCAGGAATTCTAGGAGGCCCCAGGCTCCAGGAAGAATCTGTCCTGCCTGAGACAGTGGTGCCAGGTGTGGGTGAGCCTCCCCTGTCTTCCAAAGACCCCAGGCTTTCCACTCGTTCCCAGCAGGCCCAGGCCGGGAGTGCACCAACACCCCTTTCTCTCCCTATGGACTCTTCCTTTCATCTCTCATTCTCAACTTTTCTCCTTGGCATTCGGGTCTTTTCCTGTCCCATCCTGGTACAGAGAGGGTCCTGGGCTCAGGGGCAACTGGACCCTGATTCCAGGGGTTCATGGGGAAAGCCCAGGGCACAGAAGGGACCATGCTACTTCCCACAGAGGTCAGAGGGTAGGAGCAGTGCCTTGTAAGAAGGTCCAGGTGGCAGATGGGGGGAAGATGAGGTACCGCAATAATGAGGTATTCACCTGCCTACAAACAGGGCGAGCCGCCTAGGAGTTACCTTTCCATCCAGAACCAGGGTCCTGAGAATGGCTCCAAAGATATTAGGTCCCTTTCTGCTCCATTGACCTTCCACCCAACCCATGTACAAACCCAAGGGAAGCAAGTCAGCCCTCCCTACTCCAGGGGGCGCTCGCTATCCAAACACCTGGCATCAGCCTGGAGGCTCTTACAGGGAATGGAGGTGCTCTTGGAACCAGAATCCACAGGAACCCAATGCCAATTTGAGAAGTTTCAGCCCCGCTTCCGAAGCCACACACACTGGTCTCAACAATCACAGGACCGCCGGTTGATTTGGCATCCTCCGACCCCTCTGGCCATTGCCAGGTAAATGCTCCGGACAAGTCATCTGTGTAGAGCAAGCCTGCCACCTGGTGGTGAGGCCACCCAACTACAGGCTGGGGCTCCTGAGGGTGGCTCTGTCCAGCGCTTTGGGTCTGCAGCCTGGGTGCCCTCTGGCTCCTCCAGTGCCAACCCCTGAAGGCAGCGCCATCTCATTGAGACAGCACAGCGCCCCTCCAAAGGCCTTTCTAGGCTGTTCTGAAAGAATTTGTAGAAGAAGAAAAACAGAAGATAGGGGTCTCAAGGGCTAAGGTGGGGGGCCTGTGGAGATGGCCTCAATGACGATGTTTTAGGCTTCTAAGCCTACTTCTGTATCTCTTCCCTGTACACTGATGAGAAAAAAGCGTTTGGGGCAGTGGAGAGGCCAGAACCTGGATTGCACCCGTGGATCCACCACTGCCTACCAATGGGGCAGATGGTAGCTCCTTCTGTGGACACAAAGCCCCTCCACAGGAGCAGGGATACAGACAAGCCAGAGATGGCCCTGGTCTAGAGCCAAGGTGGATCCAACAGAGCCAACTCACGGGCTGATGGCATAGGGCAGGAAGGGCCTTGGAGTCAGCCAGTCCAACAGAGGCTTCGCCAGAAGATTGGTGGGACCTGGGCAGTTTTGTCTTCATGGCTTCCTCCATACACACAAAACTTCATATTAAAAGTTATACTTTATGACTGCTTTGGTATAAAGATGACTATTATATGTTGGAACATTTTCCATTGTCAACTTAAGTATTCTTGGTTTTTCTTTTGTCTTCAAAAGAAAGAAAAATTTTGTGTGTGCCTACTTTGCTTAATGAACAAGTAGACCCGGAATCCTGCATTCCTTGCATATGAGGAAATCAAAGCCCCAAAAGGGATAGATCCCTGTTCGACCTCACACAGGGGCTAATTTCAGGCTGAGACTAGAAGCAGGTCTTTGGCTTCCAGGGTAGGACTCCTTCCATGACCTATTTAGCCATTTTCAAAAGGTATAAATTTTAACCCCCTAACAGCTCAAACCATAAGCCCCCTCATCCGACCCCATAAGGCCCTGAGTTGCCCACAACATGAAAACCCCAGCTGAAATCTGCTTCTCCCTCATTCTGGGCAGTGACCCTCCCTCCCAGCCCTGGGTCTGCAGCCAAGTCGCCACCACCACCGCAGCTCTTTGGCCTGCTGTCTTATTAATTCCTAATTTCCAATTTGCAAGAAGAGAGAGCCTTAAACCTCCATCTCACCAGCCCAGCAATCACACAGATGATCCAAGTATCTCTGGACAGCCTTTAATTTATTTCCCAGCGCACGCGGGCACTGCTGAGAGACTTGATGGCACCAGCTTAAACATAATAAATTACTCAAGTACCAGAGATTAGTTAATAAAGCTCCAAGCTCCCTCCCAGCCCCTGCTGACTTGGTCTGCCACACCAAAGATTCCTTTGAAGATGCCCAACTGGAAAGGCAGGGGGCTCAATGGTGATTGTCTCCAGATCTGAGTCAGCTGTCTAGCTGTCCTCAGGTCCTTTGGTGCCAGGCAGAAGTTGAAATGAAGGTGGAGAGGCAGGGGCCCTGGAAAAACCCAGGGTGGACTCAGGATTCTTCTACTCCAGGTCTCAGCACATCAACATAAGTCATCATCTCATGGTGGCAAATCTGGCCTTTGTTTGGGCACAACTTGGAAAACCAGGAGTCACATTCACAAATGGAGAAAGATGCTGGTTGCCTTTGAAGCCAAGAGGAGGGGATGGAGATACTTCCCTTGGAGACCCAAAGGGTCAGGAATAGTCTTTTAGCACTTGAAGCCTGTCCCTGCCCCTCACTCTGTTCCCTTTCAGGGTTCTTCACAGGGTCCATGTCCCCACACCATCTTCTTGTTCCCAGTGCCTTTGTCTGCCATGGTGACCCTTCTGTAGTTCTGCCTCACTCACACACACAAAAGCCAACCGACTTCTTCTCTGATTATAAATTCCTGAGAATTTATAATTGCCTGCCTAATAAAACTTGGAATTCTTTGCTGTCTTCTAGTGGTAATGAAGACTATGAAACTGAGAAAGGTATTGGAGGGGAAGGGGTAGCCCAGATTCTGAAGAGCCTCAGAAAGGAGATTCTCAGTGCTTGAGCTGCTCAGCGACACCCTGAAAGAGCGAGAATAGACAAGGAAAGTAGTTCTAGCTGGAGAGGGCTTTGGCAGGGGGTGGAGGGAGGTGTAGAAAAGGGATGCCTGTAATGGCAGGCACTAGGGTCCCTGAGAGGTCTGTAAAACCCCATCCTGCCCTAGTTCTCCCCTGCCACCTCAGCTCAGGTGCCTGAGCCCAGTGAGCTCAAGACAGGCGTGTCCTCTTCATCTCTGCCTTGTTATGCCTGACACCAAAGCCAGAGCTCCTGGCTCCTTGCCTCCTGAGTACTCCCAGTCCCAACACATGGCCTAGACCCAAGTCAGACATGTGAACAGAGAGCCCGACTTCTTCCCCAGCCTGCATGGCATCACAGTGCTCCTAAAGCTGAAGAGATTGTCATCCAGTCACCTTTGTTCCTGGGCGCTGGTATAGCTCATTGTTATCAGCAATAAAACCTCTTCAGTATCTCTAATTCTTTCCTTCCATAATGCTCAAAATACTGCCTACACATGCTCTTGTTTATGCAGAGAGAGCTTCCCTTCACACAATGGACGGTTTCTGAATATGGTGTAAATTGAATCACATTATAAACGCACTAGGGGAATCCTAACATGAATCCTTTTATAAAGTGAATAATCATCCCCTAATTTATCATTAGTGTAAGCCCAGGTTTTTGTATAACAAGATTGTTTGATGTGAGCAAACCCCACATAAATACACATGCATGTGCACCCCACTCACATATGAGCACGCACACATATATTCCTGGGGAGTGAAAGCTGTCCAGTATAGTGCCAGGTGCAAATTAGTCTTAATAAAAACTTTCTGAAACTGATTATTTGTGAACAGAGTACCAAGAATTATATGAGCATTTTTTTAATTCAAGAAAGGGAAACTGAGGCCCAGAAAGGAGCAACAGCTTTGCTGCACTCATCCATCTCCATAGAGGAGATTATCTTCAGGTTTTTATAAGAATGTCAGGCACTCCTGGATCACAAGGAGATGGTGAAGTGTGAATAAAGGATGATTGGAGGCTGGGCACACCTATAATCCCTGTGGCTCAGGAGGCTGAGGCGAGAGGAGGATCATGAGTTCAAAGCCAGTCTCAGAAACTTAGCAAGGCCCTAAGCAACTCAGCAAGATTCTATCTTTAAATAAATATTAAAAATGGCTGGAGATGTGGTTCAGTGGTTTAGCACCCCTGCATTCAATTCCTGGTACCAAAAAAATAAATAAAAAAGGATGACTGGCAAGACTACAGGGACTGATCTTAGAGAGTATGGGATTTCCCATCAGAGCTTGCAGGCTCTGAGTGGGTTGGGAGTGAGTCTGTGTGAAGAGAGAGGAGATGGGGTTCTGTGGTTCAAGACAACCCAGTATCTGCCAGACCATGAGCAGGCTCCTACCTCAGCGAGCACAGTCTTCCCATGCCCCTCCAGGCCTCTTCCACTATGCGCTGTTAGAGCACCATCCTGCCTGCCTGTAGCCTTTCAGGTACATCTAGAAGTGACTGAAAGCTGACTCTAGGCGGACAGTTCTGCAACCCATCTCTCCTTATCAGAGGAAAAAATCGAGCAGGAGCTGCACTGAGCATGCTCCTTGTACCCTTCCCCATTTTCAACCTGCAGGATCTACTCCTCTTCCCTTTAGCAGACAGTAATGGAGAGAGAAAAGCCAAGACACACACTGAGTGAGTTCTCTCCAGATGAAGGAAACACCAGGAGTGAGTGAGCAAGTCAGGCTGTGAGGAGACTGACCATGCGCAGTGCCCACCCTCCAGAATCTGCTCACCTCCGGAATTCTCAAAGGTTGGAGAGCAGGGCCCTCTCTGCCTCTGTCTCACGGGCTCCTGTCAACTCTCCACCCACTGCTCCTGGATTTGGATAGTACCCACTCTAGGGAAGGTGGCCTCATTCTCTGCCTGCAGTGGGAATCTGAAACCTTTACCAATTGGTGAATTAGAGTTCATGACCTGCAAGGAGGTCAAAGAAGACCTAGTGTATGGGTCAGAGGGCATTTCCTAAAGGAATTGTCCTTGGGGACTATATGCATCCTTGGGCCCTTCCTTTCTTTCTCTCTCTCCCTGCTTTCTGACTGCCATGGGTTGAGCAGCTCTCCCCCACCATGCCCTTTCACCATGCTTCTGCCTGGAGCCAACAACCATGGACTGAATTCTCTGAAACCACGAGTCAAAGTAAATTTTTCCTCCTCTCCGCTGTTCTTGTCAGGTATTTTGGTCACAGCGATGAAAAGCTGACTAACACAGGAGCCTAGGAGCATGCCAGTGTTTGGGGCCCCCATTGCTTCAGTGATGATTGCAGTGAATCTGTGCAAACTAGAAGCAGTCATTATTTCACAGTTGCAGGACTCACAGAAGAGGATGCAGAGCTCTTAACTTTGGGATGACAACACCACATGCCAGACACCAGTCAGAGGTAAATAGCCTTGTTACCGTTAGTGGTAAACTAGATATAGAAACCAGAGTGGTTTCAAGAGTCTCCTTTCTGAAATATTTCCTTGTAGTACTTGTACTTCATTGTGCCCTTGGGTGAGGAAGGGGTAGCATTATAGTTAGTACCACCGGGAAAGCTTGCAACCCACAGCCAATCTTATCTGTATCTGTGATCTGTGTAAATTTAAAAGCCATCTGTCTTGGAAAGAAAGGCGAAGAATCATGGAAATAATGTTGCAAAATATCCTTGTAAAACTAAAAAGTGATTTTATATGCTAGTTGTTATCTATTATCATCGTCATTATCATGGCTTTAGGAAAGAAAGGGCCTTTACTTTAATCCGGATGAAGATGAAGCCCCCTTGGGCCACTCCCATCCACGCCTGACTAAGATAATCCCAAGGTTCGTCCTGAGCAGTCTGGTGGTAATCCATGACCACAGATTTTGATGTAGCCTAGACATTAGCTGAGGCCTCTCTCCTTCAACTCGCTACCCCAAACATAGGTAAACTTGACTCAAATTGCCAATTCTCATCCTGAGGGATTCTAGGGTTGCCTCCGGTTTCCCCAAGTTCCCACAGTCAGGAAACTCAGTCCCGTGGTCTTTGCTTCTGTGCCCATGCATGCTCACTCCATTGCACTCTGCTCCACTATAGCCGGAGCCTTGGCACAGGCTCCACAGAAGGCACACATGCCCCAGTTTAGCAACACTTCTGCAAGGTGTGGTGTCTGGGGAGGGCCATGGTAGACACAGTCTTCCATAATGTCACTGGTGGCCCTCTCTTCTCTGTTCTCCTCCTGAGACAAAAGCTCATTCTTCCCCACATTCTACTTAACAAATTCTTCAACAACCAGATTCCTGAGAATCCCAACTTCTCCCCTTCCAAAAACGAAGAGAAGGAAACGCCCCTCAAGTGACTGAGCTAGGAAAGAGAGCTATCCAATCAACCTGCTGGTAAGTACTGTGAGATCAGAGACAGGGTCTTCAGTCCTGCTGGACCCATGGTAACCGGCCCAGAGCTTCGCTAATAAATACAGTAATTAGAGTCGATTCTCATTACTGGTGGTACTTATGTTCTATGAAGTCACCACACACACGACGAATTAGCAGATACTGAACTAGTGCTCCTAGGGGAAATAAAAGGTTCGGTTCTGCAAGGCTCTGGTCACAACATTTTCATCAACTGATCAATACATAATCTTAATTTATGTTTTCTTCTGTTTAAAGACAACATATTTAATACATGTTATGGATTCATTAACATTGAACTCAAGGCCAATAGCACTACAACCCATGGCCAAAAAAAGACTTATCTAACACACATAACTTTCCACAAAGAGGAATACTAGGCAACATTTCAGTACTATGCTTGGACTCCTTTTGAACAGCATTTAAAAAAAAAAGCATAAAAATTCAAAAAAGGGTGCAGTTAAATATAGACCATAAAAAGGACCCTTTCTTACAGTCTGAGAACTGAAATAAGAAGACAATTCACCTTGTTCAACCTGGGCAAGGAACTCAAATTTTTCATCACTCTGCACATGTCTTCAATAGACAACAAAAGGGCCATGTGTATTGATTGAAGGGTGATAAATTTTAGCAAGTAGGCCAATTTGCAAATATGGAATCCAGGAATGATGAAGATTAACTATACAGGAAGACTACGGAGTACTATTTGGCAATAAAAAATAGCAAACTATGGATACATGCAACAATCTGGAGGGATCTCAAAGGCATCCTGCTGAGTGAAGAAGCTAGTCTTGGCAGCTGACACGCCCCATGATCTCATTTGCGTTACCTTCTTGAAAAGACAAAACTGCGCAGATGGGCAACAGACCACTGGTTGCCAGGGGAGAGGAGTGTAACTATTGTAAAGGCATAGCGCAAGGAAATTGGGGAGTGTACTGTGTCTTGATTGTCATAATAGTAACATAACTATGTAGATGTGTTAGAATTCATAAAATCGTACCTCCAGAGAAAAAAGTTGTTTTGTTGTATGATGACCTATGAAATAGAATATATACACATACATATCATCATGAGCAATCAAAAGTGTGACATCCCTGACTTCAATCAGGACTGCCCTGCTGCATGAAGTGGGGCTCCACAGAAAGGTGACTGTGGCCACTTGAGGCCATTGTGTCTGTGTCTGCCTTGTCAGGGGGACAACTGCCACCTGTGTGCTGGGGTTTTGGCTTCAGCCTACCTTCAAGTGGCTGAAACAGCTTGCGAGTTACCCAAACAGGGAAACCAGCCCAGTCCTGAGGTGTCTCAGCCAGTTTCCATTTATTTATTCCTCCGTGAGGAGACCCCACTCCTGCAGGGGCCCAGGGCATTGGTTTTATATCCACAAGCAGTGATCCCCCCTTAGAAGTTAGTGTTGCCCCTGGCAACCAGCTCTCTCTCCAAACTGCTTTGAATACAGACTGCCTTAGGAAGACTGCTCCTCGCAACTGATTTCTAAAAGACCTCTCCCATCACAACGTGAACAAAACATTTTTAAACAAAAAATTTAACAAGGTTTTAAAACAAAGATCCAAAGTATTTTTATCATATTCTGACTATGTGTTTGCTGAGTGGCTTGAGGGGAACTCATCGTACTTTGCAAAGGAAGAAAGAAAGAATAATGGTGGCAGATCATGAAATGCTAACTGTTCTGAGAGACCTGTGACAGGTAAAATTGAGATAATGTGATATCCCAGTAAAATCCACTAGTACAGGTCTAAGCCTGTCTGTGATGCTTATAAATTCCAGAGGAAATCAAGACAAATTCCCAGGTATAAAAGTGTTGTACATTATAATTATTAACACCCACAATTTATTAAACACTATCTATGTGGTAGAATCTGTACTGGGCACCACAAAAATAAAGAAATGAGCAAGACATGGCTCATACCATCTGGAGGTTCCAAGTCCAGTGGGAGAAAGAAACATAAATAGTTAAATTCTTAAATTTAAACAGCTAAATTATAATTGTTGTTTACATCTCTGTATCCCCCTTTCAGCTCCTCCATTTTGTCTTCTAACTCTCAGGCATTATTGTATTATCAAGTAGAAAAATATGCTAGAATAAAATATAAGATGCATGCTAAGGAGAAATGATTAAGAGAGGGTGAATTAATTCAGGCCTTTGGTTGTAAGTGACATAATCCCAACTCATGAACATAAACAAAATAGTAAATGCATTGGTTCACATAAGCAGAAAAAAATTGAGACTCAAATGGATATTGACAGGAAATTCTGTTCTTTTGTGGGACTTGTCCTTTTCTGCTTTCATTAAAGACGTCTAACACTAAGTACCACTGGCTATATTTAGAACGTTCACAGCCCTAGGGCTCAGTCACCCATGCAGATTCAGCAATAAAAAGAAGGTTACTGAAGCTACGGTGGGGAGCAGAAAATAGGTCTGACCCTTTCAGGAGCCAATCTGATTGCCCAGTTTTTCAGGGTACTGGCCTCATTCAGGAAGAGCCAATGCTAATTGGATGGCCACCACTGAAGCCCAACAAGATGATGGATTTGAAGGCCTTGCACGTTCCTTGCTTCCATGGGCCTCTGAGTACAGGCAGTGTGGACTGCAAGAAAAGCTCAGCCCTGGACATTGTCAAACCATGGAACCACTCAATGATATAACACTGGCAAACAATAGGAGCAAAAATGTTCAGGGTAAAATATTTTAGACTGCCGAGGTATTCCCAATACAGTGAAAAGAACTTGGGCTTTGGAAATGAACCTGGCTTGTATCTTACCTCTGCTACTTATTAGCTGTGAAGTTTTCTGAGTTGACAGCTTTTCATTTGTTAAATGGGAATAATGATACCTGTCTCACAGGTGGTAAATGGGGGCTAAGGAGGAAAATCTAATTATATACACATATATATATTGTTTGTTTGATTGTTTTGTTTTGAACTCCAAGCCCTTTTTTCATCTCCTCTACCTTCTCTTCTAATTCTCAAGCATCTCTTTGCTTATTTGTCCTTCATCCATCTATCAAATATTGATTAAGCATCTGTTCAGGAAATATGCAATATATTGAGAATATTGATATGAATAAGATAGGACTCCCTACCCTATAGTTAATTATAGTTAAGTAAGAGTGGTTAAACAATTATGAAACATAGCATGTAGGGAAATACACAGACATACAAATAATCCCTTAAATCTGCATACTCGGTTTTTATACCCAGTACAGTAGTCCCCCTTATTCACAATTTCGCTTTCCATGGTCTGTTACCAATAGTCAACTGCTGTCCAAAAATAGTAAACAGAAAATTCTAGAAATAAACAATGATAAGTTTTAAGTAGAGCACTATTCTGAGTATCATGATGTAATCTGGGGCCATCCTTCTCTGTTCTACCAGGATATGAATCATCCCCTTGTCTACTTGTCCAGGCTGCACATACTACCCACTCATTAGTCACTTAATACCTTCTGAGTTATCAGATTGACTGTTAATATACCACGATGCTTGTGTTACAGTATCCAGTATCTTACTTAATAATGTCCCCAAAGTACAAGAGTAGTGATGCCAGAAATTTGCAGGTGCCCAACAGAAGCCATGAAGTGCTTCTTTTAAGTAAAAAGATGAATATTCTCAACTAGGAATCATAAGTTGAAGTTACTAAGATCTAAGTAAAAATGAACCTTCTGTCAATGAAATTATGAAAAGGATAAGTAAATTTGTACTAGCTGTCATACCTCAAACTGCAGAATTTATGGCCACAATGTGTGATAAAGAGCATAGTAAAGATGAAAAAGACTAAATTTAAATATATATATGTATAGGAGGAAACCTAGCATGTATATATATGGTTCAGTTCTATCTGTGGTTTCATGCATCCACTCTGGGTCTTAAAACACATCTCCCGCACATAAGGGTAATCA
The DNA here is from genome assembly GCF_048772815.1 of Callospermophilus lateralis. Lineage (NCBI taxonomy): Eukaryota > Metazoa > Chordata > Mammalia > Rodentia > Sciuridae > Callospermophilus > Callospermophilus lateralis. The sequence goes on along the minus strand of NC_135306.1, from coordinate 111,322,128 downwards.
CTGTATCTCATTAAATTCTCCTAACAACCACACTAGTATTATTATCCCCATCTTCCTTAGGAAGAAACCGAGATGATATCAATAACACAACTAAAATGCCCACAGTTGATTAAAGTTAGGAACAAGTCCAAGGATCATTAAGAGTTTATTGATGGGGAAGTGTTTTAACTTTACTTTCAGATAATCATAATGACTAATAAAGTTGCAAATAATGCAACCAAAATAAGGAAAATAGGAAAGGAGTTAAGCAAATGATAGAAAGTACTGTAAGCACAGACACCACCAAGCATAGTAGAGTTAGTGCACAAGCCCATACAGTTTGCCATCTGGGCAGAAATGTCTAGAGCAAAGCATGAGTAGTTAAGTCATACTGAAGTGCTCATAAGTTTTCTTTTCAATCTTGCTAAAAATGTTTTAGTTTAGAACTCAGATATGCTACACAGTATACATGCTAAATCTCAAATCTATTGCATTTCTCATATTTATAAGTTTTATTTCTTTGGGAAGGTATTAGGATGGTCTTTGGCCTCCACTCCCTCAATTACCATACTACATTTCTTTGAAGCAAATACTGTCTGTGATTTGCCCAGGATGACACAGCCAGTGGCAGTAAACTGCAGGTAGAAAGCAGGTCTTGAGATGTCAGTTCTCCTGCCTATTGTCAATCACATGATACACACTCCTTCCAGATGCCAGAGGCAGGAAAGGATCCCTGAATTCCTAGATGCCACATCTGAGTCTGACCTGCCTAGAGGAATCTCCTGTCACAATCTGGACTTTTTCCTATTCTCCTGATCTTCATCAGAGCTAAACTAGACAACCTTCAGATTTAGAGGAGTGAGGTGAATGTGTGCCCTCCCATTGTGGTAGACCAGTGGGAGAGAGATTTGGAGTGGAATGGAAGATGGGGTCCTTTAGGACTCCCAAAAGGCTGTCTACTCTGCCCACAAGCACAATCATCTCTGCCGGTCAAGAACCCATGATCCACCCTAGCCATACTAGAATCAAAACCACCTCCCCTGATGGGAAGAGACCACCTGTACCTGACCTGGGGGTGTGTCTTGGAGTATTAGAATAGAGCCCCTTGACTGGGCTGGGTTTGATCCCAGCTCTGCCACCTTCTAGGTGTGTGATCTAGGCAAGCCTCTTAAATGGAACTTAGTTTTATTTTCCACCATAGGGGCAATGATGGTAATAATAACATCTGTGCTATTAGACTGGTATGAGACACAAATGAGTTCATTTATGCAAATACATTTTGTCAACTGTAAGAGTAAGTAAATGCTTTCCTTGTTATCTTTGTTATTATTGTTGACAAGTGAGCATTGGGGAGGAGTATGTGAATGTCCAGGAGATCCTGCAGGAAACTTCCAAAACTGCTCTGGGGTAGACAGGGCAGGAAAGCTTTGTGTGAAATAAAGTCATAGAGAATCCCACAACCAGAGACAGAAGAAAATTCTGGTCTTTGAGATTGGGCTTTTTTTTTTTTTTTTTTTTTTTAAATCCCAGAAAAATTGTAAAATAGTGTAGAAAGAAGAGTAGATAAAATGGGGGAACAAATGGGACATTTTCCCAGCTGGGCAGGAGGATGCTGATTGAGTACAATCAATGCCACCAGGCCGCTAACGAGACCCAATCAGGCGGGGCGATTAGAGATATTCTTCAAGGAAAAGAAGCCTGACAGCTGCAGGAAAGTTTCTGCTTTTCTGTAGAAGAGAGAGCGGGAAGACAGGCAGAGTGGTGTGGCAGAGAGGGGAGGGGACAGGGGGAATGGAATCATCAAAACATGAGCACTCACCAGCCCTTCCTTGAAGTCAGAGAAGGGAGGAGGGTAAAAGTTTGGGGATATCCTGTGCTGCTTCCGTTTTCTTAGACATCGATGATCATAGTCATTTCCTCTGGTTTCTCTCCTCCTGCGAGACAGGGAGCCCCCTGGACTCCACTGCAAGTTTGCCTTGAGACAGGCAAGGTTAAAGTCCCTCACGAGAATCCTAGTTTCCATCTGCAAAGCCTCTTACAGGTTACAAATGTTACAGATTCCTCTTGTGTAAGATCTCATTTTGGCCTCACAGAAATCTTTGAAAGCAGAAGTGTTTTCAATACTTCCACATTTGAAGGGTGAATTTAGTGCAGGTCATTTCATTACATATTTATTGAGTATCAACATTGCACACAGCTTTCATGTTAAGTTGAATTATACCCAGCATCTGCTCTCAGGGAGTCCACAGTCTAGTAGGAGAGATATATACCATGTCAATGGTGTGTGGCATTTGACCCAGCTGTCCCTCGCAGTCTATCCCCAAAGGACTTAAAAACAGCATACTACAGGGACACAGCCACATCAATGTTTATAGCAGCACAATTCACAATAGCTAAACTGTGGAACAAACCTAGATAAATGAATGGATTAAAAAAATGTGGCGTATATACACAATGGAATATTACTCAGCAATAAAAGAAAATAAAATCGTGGCATTTGCAGGTAAGTGGATGGAGTTAGAGAAAATAATGCTGATCCCCAAAAACCAAATGCCAAATGTTTTCTCTGACATAAGGAGGCTGATTCATAGTGGGGTAGGGAGAGGGAGCATGGGAGGAATAGACAACTCTAGATAGGGCAGAGGGGTGGGAGGGGAAGGGAGGGAACATGGGGTTAAAAATGATGGTGGAATGTGATGGACATTACTATCCAAAATACATGTATGAAGGCACGAATTGGTGTGAATATACTTTGTATACAACCAAAGATATGAAAAAATTATACTTTATATGTGCAATAAGAATGGTAATGCATGCCGCTGTCATATATAAATAAAAAAATAATTAAAAAAGAATCACCAATAGATGCTAATACTGCTGAGTACAAATTAGGTGAGGATGAGAATTATTTATAATCTTCAAGTATCAATATCAAAATATCTCTCCATACATTACTAATTAATTGCCAAGATAGAAATGATAATCTTACAATAGAGAAAGTGGAGGATGATACATAACCAAAAGATCAAAGTAAATCAAACTAAGACTGGAGTGAATTGATACCATGTGCCTCTTGGTATGCTACATCAAAGAGGATACAACATAATTTATGTAGTTCTCCAGTCCAAAATGCTTAATCTGAATTAATCATTAGGAAACTATCACACATATTCAAAGTGATGATGGGCATTCTACAAAACAATTGGCTTGCACTTTTTAAAACTGTCAATGTCATGGAAGACAAAAGCTGAAGAACTGTCCTAGATTAGAGACCAAAGAGATATCATAGCTGAATACAACATGTGAAGTTATATTGGGCCATATATCAGAAAAAGAACTGATCTATGGGACATTTTAGCAAAATGGAAAATTTTGCAAAATTTAAATACAAAAAATATAATAACAGAAGTCTGTTTGGAGTAAGTAGATGAGTATGTGGCATAATTCAACTGTCTGCTTGACTTCTGCATGTCAATATCTGAAAGAATTCTCCTACTTAAGTATTGATTCTTCCTACTGCAAACCTGTAACTATTTTATTTCCCAGGTGAGTCATTTACCCAGTTGCTCAAGCCAATCACCTAGAAGACATCCCCGATTTCTCTCTTCTTGTTCCTCCCATAACCTGTCAGCAGTTCCTCATTACTTTACCTTCAAAGTATATTTCACATTGATTTACTACTTTCCATCTTTCCACCACTCTGGTCCAAGCAACCACCTTCCCATGGGAGGACCACAGTAATAATCACTTCATTGTCCCATACAAGTCATTATTACCATGGAAGTTAGAGAAATCTTCTTTACTTGTGAATCAATACATGTCATTGCCCTTCCTAAAACTCTCCAGAGTTCCCTTTGAATTTAGAAGAAAATCCTAAAATCTTCTATCTCTTCCCAGAAAGAAACCTTTACTCCCATAGCCTCAGGACTGAGAGTTCTGACAATCAAACCCATGATATCATTCAAGTGACTGAATTACAACACAAGTTGTATTCTCAATCTTTCAGAGTAACTTCTGGTAAAACCTTGGCATTAGTTGGGGAAAAAAATGGAATCCTGAAAACTAAAATTGGTACCTATAGGCAGATCTCAATGAATCTGCAGGGTTTTCTTTGTAGACTACATAATTTGCAGGGACTCTTCCACCCCTGCCTGATGAGTGTGTTATTCTTTGCCTTGAGAAATTTCTATGGCCTTCCCTAAGGTAGTTATCTCGAAAGTCCTGACTCTTCTCAGGACTTACCCCTTTCAACCTTCTTTGTTTCTAGACCTATAACTAAATTCAAGTTTCAACCTGTCTCAAAGGATAAGAATGACAGTCAGTTTTGCATCACTGTGACCAAAGTACCTGACAAAACAATCCAGAGAAAGAAAAGGTGTTTGTTGTTTTGTTTTTGTTTTTGGCTCATAGTCTTAGAGGTTCATTTCAAGGTGAGCCAACTCCATTTGCTCTGAGCCCAAGGAAAGGCATACTATCATGGCAGAAGGACATGGTAGAGAAATACAGCTTTGTTGTTCATGATGGCCAGGGAGCAGAGAGAGAAAGGAGACAGGGCCACCAGGAAAATAAATCCTTCCAGGGCATGCTCCAGGTGACCCATCTTCTTCAGTCATGCCCCACCCACCTATAGTTATCCCCAGTTAGTCCATTAGAACTAGGATGGACTGATTAGTTGCAGATCTCACAGTCTAATTATTTCACCTCCAAACATTCCTACATTAACACAGGAGCTCAGGGGAAATACTTCATGTCCAAACCATAATAGTAAGGTGTCAAGTAGGAGCTATAAAAAGATCCATTACATATCAAAAGAGCTACATTATTTTCCCAGCCTACACAGAAATCTGGAAAATATGTGTAGGAATGTGTGTGTGTGTGTGTGTGTGTGTGTGTGTGTGTGTGTGTATATATCTCAAGAGTATAGGATCAAGTGGAAGAAACGTGAAGTTGGATAGGCTAAATTTATTGATATGGACCTATTAAGCAGAGAGTTTGGCTTCAAATTCAGTTTTAAAGAGCAGAAAGTATTTAGCAGAGTAATATTCCATTATATATATCTCACATTTTCTTTATCCATTCATCTGTTGAAGGGCTCCTAAGTTGGTTCCATAGCTTGGCTATTGTGAATTGTGCTGCCATAAACATTGATGTGGCTGTGTCTCTGTAGTATGCTGATTTTAAGTCCTTTGGATATGGACCAAGGAGTGAGATAGCTGGGTCAAATGGTGGTTCTATTCCAAGTTTTCTAAGGAATCTCCATACTGCTTTCCAAAGTGGTTGTACCAATTTGCAGCAATGTATGAGTGAAACTTTTCCCCCACATCCTTGCCAGCATTTATTGTTACTTGAATTCTTAATAATTTCCATTCTGACTAGAAATAGAATCTCAGTGTAGTTTTAATTTTCATTTCTCTAATTGCCAGACATGTTGAACATTTTCTCATATAGCTGTTGACCATTCATATTTCTTCTGTGAAGTGTCTGTTCAGTTCCTTTGCCCATTTATTGATTGGGGTTTTTTATGTTAAGTTTTTTGAGTTCTTTGTATATGCTAGAAATTAATGCTCTATCTGAGGTGCAGGTGGCAAAGATTTTCTCCCATTCTGTAGCCTGTCTGTTTATGTTCTTGATAGTTTCCTTTGCTGTGAAGAAGCTTTTTAGTTTGATGGCATTATTGATTCTTGATTTTCTTTCTTGTGCTTTAGGAGCCTTATTGAGGAAGTTTGTTCCTGAGCTGATATGATGGGGAGTTGGGCCTATTTTTAATTCTAGTAGGTGCAGAGTCTCATGAAATTATGACATTTACTGATAAGTGGTTGGAACTAGAGAATATCATGCTAAGTAAAATAAGCCAGTCCCCAAAATCAAAGGCCAAATGTTCTTTCTGATACAGATACTAACCCATAATAAGGGAGAGTTTGGAGAGAAAGTATAGAAGTTTATTGGATTAGACAAAGGGGAATGAAGGGAAGGGAGGGGGAATGGGAATAGGAAAAAACAGTAGAATTAATTGGATATAACTTTTCTATGCTCAGATATGAATAAATGACCAGTGTAACTCCATATCATGTTCAACCACAAGAATGGGATCGAGATTGTAATTGTAATGGATTGCATCTCATGTATGTGTAATATGTCCAAATACACCTTACTGTCATGTATATCTAAAAACAACAATTTTTTTTAAAAGGGGAGGGGTTTAGCAGTTTGACCAAAACTGCTAAACATGGCCTACACTGATTGAAGTTGATATGTCCAAACTGTCTTGGTATACTGTAGAGGAAGATATCCAAAGACATGAGGCAATTGGAATATTAGAGTAAATTTATCATATAAGACCAATTCACCCACCCCAGGGGAGTCCAGAGCACACACCTTTCCCCATAACTATAAGAAATAAGCTTGTGAGAGGAGCCACAGAATCTTTTAAAAGTTTGCTGGTTATTCTTTTTAATAGGTCAGAAATTACAGTGGGAACTGCCACCATTGATCTGGGATCCCTAAATGGGTATCGTAAACCATGGGTAGCAGAGCTCAAGTGATGACACTTAATTGCCAAAGTCCAAGTGGTAGTTTTACTGTAATGGACTGAAATGTCAATGCAATAATCAGAATAGTCTGACCTCAGAGATCTATGGAATTGGCTAGTTGATCATGGTGTTTCTAGAAAATAAATAGATGTGCAGTCTACCAAATCATTATCTGATAGGTATAAGCAAAAGAGTTCTAGGTCAAGGGAACAAAAGTCTTATTCTAATCATAAAAATACTCATGGCCCTTCAGCCAATTCCCAAACTTGAGTCAGTTTATAGATTCAGAGCTCTCTGAATAAAAGGGAACCCAACTCCTCTTAAGAAAAAATCTTGCTGTTGCCAAAAATATATACTGTAAATCTTTCTCCCAGCCTTTTCCAAGAGTATCTACAGCCATTTCCAGGGTAACTGTGCATTGAAGAAAGAGAAATAGTAACATCTTCGAGGGATTATTGGACATTGACTCTAAATTAAATCTTGGAAATCTAAAATGTTGTTGTGGTCAACCAATAAGGGTAGTTAGTATCTTATAGAAGCCAGCCAATCAATAAAATTTTAGCTCTTTTCCAACTCAGAGTAGGTCCAGTTGATCTATGAACCCACCCTGTTAGGTTCCCAGTTTTAGAGTGCATAATTGGAATAGACATACTCAGTAATAGAATGCCCACATTGGTTCCAGTTCTGGTAGAGAGAGGGCTATAATGGTGGGAAAGGTCAAGTGAAAGCCACTATAACTTCATCTACCTACAGAAGCAATAAACCAAAAGTAATAAAGCATTCCTGAAAAAATTCCAATATTAATGCTATAGGAGAAAGAAAGTAATACATTTTCCTTGCTTATCTCAAGGGCCATGCTAACACACCATAGCAACACAGATTAACAAGAGAAAAACACAACAAGTGTACTTATCCAAAGTTTTATATGACATGGAACCTTCAGAAATTAAGACCAGGAATGAAAGTCCAGGAAAAACTGCATATTTTTTATGCTAAGTAGATAGTTGTAGGTAAACATAACTGAACACAAAGATGGTATGATCTAATGGTAACAACTAGGGAGAACTTAGCAAGGCCTAGTTGTTCAGAGTTTTCTTAGCTTTCAGGTCTAAGCAAAGACCCTCTGGAATGAGGTTCTTTGACTGGCTTTCTGGCAAGGTAGGTCAGAAAATTCTTTAGGACCTTCTTCAGGGGAGAAAGATGAAAGTCAAAGTAAACTTCTTGATTCTGCAGTTTTCTCAACTGCCAAGGTGTGATATTTTGGGGTATCTTGTTCAAAGACCCAACAAGGCCATCATTAAGGATTCAAAGGATGCAGGGGAGTTATTCCACTAGATACAGAGGACAGAGAGATCTTGGAGAATGACAGAGGGTTATCATAATTATCATAAATTTAGTTTATGGTGTCAACTAGATGGTAATCCCATGAACAGTTGCAGCAAGGTTCTTCAGAAGACTACATATGTTCTAAGTCAATATCACACATGTAATGTTTCTCATATAGTCAGGATTCCTGTACCTAGAAAACGAAGAATGGAAATGGGTGAGTGCAATATGTTAGGCCCCTCAGGCCACATGAACCTGAGGCAGAGAGAGGTATCTAAAGTGTATGACAATGTTTTATAGAATCTTTTGCAAGCACCAACTGGAGAGACCCCTGACATGACATTGGGTCCTACAACAGGCTGAGTCCATGTGAAATCAAGAAAGTGTGTACCTAGAGGTGTTGTATCATTTGAGTGTTATCCAATCCACCAAGTTAAAGGTTTAATGTCACAATAGCAATCCATTATACAATAGACATGACACATTTTTAATTGAAGCAGAGCAGGTTTAGAAGACACAAGTGAATTACTAGAGGAAAAGACTATTCCATTTTCTCTGCTCAGAACACTTGTGATACCAATTGTGTAGGGGTTTTCCTAAACAAAAACCAATTCTCTAACTCTCCAGACACCAAGTGGTAACCTCCCATTCAATTCACTTCTGAAATTATCTACTTAGAGTTAGCATGAGACCCCACAAGTTAAGGACTCAGTCCCACAAAACTGTCCACACTTTGGATGTCAATTACAAGTCCCAGGCCTCTGGGACATCTTACTCTATTGGCAATAAATCAGAGATCCCCATAACCTCCTCCTTGGATTACATAATTTCCTATAACAGCTCACAGAACCCAGGAAAGCACATTACTTACCATCACCATTTTCTTATAAAGCATACAGGTGGTCAGATAAAGATTACATTCAGCAAGGTGTGTAGGAAGTGGTGCAGACTTTCCAAGTGCTCTCCGGTCATGAGACTCCCCTAGAACCCTGACATATTGACCTGTTCAGAAGTTCTGCTTAGGATTTTTATGGAGCTCTCATTATGTAGACACAATTGCTTAAATCCTTGACTCTTTGGTGATTGAACTCAATATCTAGCTCCTCTCCCCTCCCTGGAGGCCAGAGGGCAGGGCTGGAACTTCCAACCTCCTAAGTATAGTTTGGTTCTTCTGGCAGCCAGCATCCAAATTAAAGTTGTCTGGGGGGATTAGTCACCATTACCTCATTGACATAAAAAAAAGGACTCTTGTCTGGAGGTCCCACGGGTCTTAGAAGCTCTGTACCAGGAAATGAGGGAAGAGATCAAATGTATATTTCTAACTGTGCCATAATTACATTAATAGATGAACCAGATTTCCACGGTTGCTGACTAGTCACTGAGGCCTCTCCCTCAATTCACATTTATTACTTATAGGATCATGTTATCTACAACCAACTCAGGGAAAAGAAAGACCTCAGGCTGGTTTGTAAAAAGTGCAATACGTTAGCTTTAGTCAAAACTTGTAGTTAGATTAAAGTCCCACTTAAGAGTGACTAAAGGAAATTTTCCCAGTGGTAAATATTCCCAGTGGGCAGACAGGGAGCGTTATACTTAGCCATTCACTAGAGATAGAAGAAAAAAGAGACCTGAGCTACAGATATACAGATGCCTAGTGGCCAGTGGCTTGGCTGTAAGCCCTGGAGGAATATAACCGGAAGATAGGAACAGAGAGGTCTGGTGAGGAGATATGTAAATGGACCTATGGAGACAGGCATAAAGCAGGCAGACCTCTGCTTCTGCTCAGGACCACCAGACATCATCCACTACCAAAGAAACCCCCAGGAGTTAGGAAGATTTGTTCTGTGGAATGAGTGGCCCAGTCTCCTCTAAACAACCAGAGCTCATGCACTGATCCTGGGAATAGAGGAACAGCAACAAAGGGATGGAAGCTACACAGGGTCCCAAAGCACAAGCTCTGCTTCCCATGACTGGTTTAGCTATTGCCACTGCCTGACTTGCCAACTGAGTCCTTGATATGGGACGACTTCTCGAATAAATCAACCAGCCACTTGAAGACACTCTGTTACATCAGATCTCTTATACCTTGGAGGGGACATCAATTTGTCCTCACCAGAACTGATTCTCTGGCTTTGAATTTGCCTGCTGTCTTAGTCCATTATTTGCTATTTTAACATAATATCACAAACCAGGCAATTTATAAAGAACAGAGGTAAATTATGAAGAATGGAGGTTTTACATGGCTCACAGATCTGGAGGTGAGAAGTTCAAGAGTATAGCAACAGCATTAACCCATTAATCTCTCTATCTCCGATACCTCTCCCATACCTCCTCCTCATGACCTACTTACCTCTCAAAGGTCGTGCCTCTTAATACTGTTAACAATAGCAATTGAATTTCAACAGGAATTTTTGAGGAGATAGATATTCAAACCATAGTACCTTCCTTGCTTCCACTGGTATCCGAGGGCTGACAATATGCATGACCTATCAGCATGATATCATATACAACATCACTTTGTATCAAAGCTCTCATTTTATGACAAAGAAGAAGCACATGACCATGATCATGGGATACACTGGTCTAAACAAGCATCCCATCAACCAAAAATAGCCATACTGATTGGATAGTGGGCTATCCTATTAAAGCTCCAGCTAAGATGCCAGTACCCTGGGGACTGAGGCACTGTTCTCCAAGATGCATTACATACACTAAAATAAAGGCTCACATATAGTGCTATGACCCTAGAAACAAGAACTGGAAAAATATTTATTTTATGGAAAAATAAATCAAGGGATAGAAATAGGAATGGTTACTCCACATAAGCAGTTTGTCCTTTCTAGTTGCACATTAATAAGCCAGGTTAGAGGTCTGGTCCCAGGAACAGAATACTGGTATGAGAGAGCCAAATAAGGGTTTCATTGAAAGCTATGACTATCATCTAGTGTTATGGTTTTGATGTGAGGTATCCCCTAAAAACTCTCAAGTGAGACAATGCAAGAAGGTTCCAAGAAGACATGATTGGGTTGTGAGAGTCTTAACCCCATCAGTGATTTAATCCCCTGATAAGGATTAACTGAGTGATAACTGAAGTGGTAGGGTGGGGCTGCAGGTGGTGAGAATTAGGATGTGGCTTTGATGTATATATTTGTATCTGGAAAGTGGAGTCTCTCTCTGCTTCTTAATCACCATGATGTGAACTGCTTCCCTCTGCCACCACTCCGCCATGATGTTCAGCCTCATCTTGAGCCTCAAGAAATGGAGCCAGCCTTCTATGGACTAAGGTGTATGAAACCATGAACCATCAAATAAACTTTTCTTCCTCTACAGTTGTTCTGGTCAAATCCTTTAGTCACTGCAATGAAAAATCTGACTGAAACATCTAGCTTCTTGGGTTTCTCATATTCATGGACCAATTAATTAGAGGGAAAATTATTAATTTAATGTCATGGGAAATCCACCCTGATTTCCATGAGGAATTAGAGTTACTGCTACACAATGTGGGAAAGAAGCATGTCTGGTGCCCAGGGAGTTCACAGGTACATTACTTTGGGTTCTCATTTCCAAAAATAATCTTAAATATGCAGGTAGAACAACCATGGCCCAACAAGGGCTAATACAGACTTACACTTCTCGTGAATGAAAGGTTGGGTGCCCCAGCAAGACCAGTCAGAATTCTCCAGTGAGGAAAATCTAGAATGATTGGTGGGGAAAGAAGATGTAGCCAAAGCTACAGGAACCATAGGTTTTGCTTTGCTAACCTCTTGCTTGGGGTTGTGACAAGACCCTTCCTTGAAGGGAACTCTAGCTGATTGGATTTGAACTCCCCCTCAAGGAAGACAGAGGTGTTTGCTTTCATCCAAATGGGGAAGGAGGGTTCAAGAGAAATGTGGAAGAAATACCAAGCAGTAGTACGGTGCTAGGGCAGCATATGTGAGGGACTGATGGGAGGTGCGCCAAGATCTGTCTGATGGAACATGAAACCAGAGCAGAAGAGGAGTCCTCTCATTTTATGACAAAGAAGGAGAAGGATAAGCACATGACCTTTGCCAAAAGTCCTCAGACCCTGGGCTTCTTTTCCTAAATCTCTGAATTCCTCTGTATTTTGTCCCTGTTGATATAATCATTAATGTCGATACAATCAGTAAAAGTAATTGCTCACAAAAGTTTTGATTCCCATGACCATTCCTTTCCATTCTGGAAGACTAATTTAAACTTGTCCTCCAGGAAATATAAATAAATATATATTTTCAAGTGAAAAAAAATAACACAAGAAAACCAGATCTAAGTGCCAAGAAAATTAATTATATATCATACAGGGCTACTAGAGCCCCTAAAGAAGAAATACCTCCCGTATGAGGGCCAGGTGGGCAGGCCCCACCTATTGAGCTTGAGCATGACCAAAACCCACTATATTAGAAGAGGTTGGGGGATGGCTGTCCTTGCAGATACAGTGACCTTTAGGTGTGACCATTGTGCAAGCTAAGAAGCTAGACAGTTATTTGTGTGTCATGTGAATGCTCCAAGTACACATGAGGCTCTGGATAATCAGGAGAGAGCATAACACATGTTTTGAGGGTGGGTTCCTTCTCTAGTCATTCCAGTGCTTGGTCAGGTGGCCTGGCTGCAAAGTGGCCACAGTGGCATGAATGAAGGCCATTCATGAGCTTGACAACTTGAACTTCCTCTCCCCAAGGATGACTTACCTATCACTGTTGCCAAGTGCCAAAACTTCCAAAAGCAGAGATCACCACTGAGCCTCCTATGTGGCACCATTTTCCCTGGGGAATAGTGAGCCATGTGGTGGTAGGTTGGTAACATTGGAGCTCTTTCATCACGGGAGGCAGAGAGTTGTCTTCTCTAGGACAGTGTGTTAATCGGTTTTTCATTTCTGTGACCAAACACTGGCGATAAACAACAAAATGGAGAAAAGACTTATTTTGACTCACCATTTCAAAGGTTTCAGTACATTCAGGTGGCTTTATTGTTTCTGAGCCCACAGTAAGGCAGTGCATCATGACAAAGGGTATGGTGGAGCAAAACTGCATTTTTTATAGCCATCAGTAAGCAGAGAGAGTGAAAGACAAAGAGGCCAGGGACAAGTTATACACTTTCAGGGATGCCCCCTATGACCTTATTCCTCTAGCCAGCCCCACTTCCTACAGTTTCCACCACCTCCCAGTAGTCCATTCAGTTATGAATCCCTCCCTGGATTAATCCATTGATGAGATCAGAGCCCTCATGATTCAATAATTTTCCAAAAGTCCCACCTTTGGATATTGCTACATTGGGACCAGGCTTCAATATTTGAGCCTTTGGGAGACCTTTCATACCAAACCATAACAAATAGAGATGTATTCTGGGTTATGGATTCATTGTCCTTGCTTGTAATGCTTTTGCTAGCACCACTATCCAAGGGCTCACAGAACATCTTATTCACCATCACAGTATTCCTCACAACATTGCTTCTAATCAAAGAATTCATTTCTCAGCAAAAGAAGTGTGGCATTGGGCTCAGGCCTATGGAATTTACTCTTATTATATACCTCATCACCCAGAAACAACTGGCCTAGAAGAATGGTGGGATGAGCTACTAATGTCTCAGTTGTGGTTCCAGTTGGGAGACAACACTATGAAATAATGGGGTTCTGTCATACTGAATACAGCATATACTTTGAATCAAGGACTAATATAGAGTGCTATTTCTCCCATAGCTAAGATACATATGAATCAAGAGGTGGCAATAAGAATGGCTCCTCTTATCTCTAAAACTAATCGCTCACAAATTTTTTGATTCCCATCACCATAACTTTGAGCTGTTACTCTGGAGATCTTGAGTCCCATGGGAGAAAAGCTTCCCCCAGAGAAAATAAGCCTGGTTCCATTGAATTAGGAATTGAGACTCCTCTCTGGCCATTTGTGTTCCTTGTGCCACTGAATCAAGAGATAAGAAAAGGGGATTACTCTGCCAGTTGGGGGTGATTGATCCTAAAATAAAATAGAGAAATGATTATGTCTAAAGCCCAGTGGATTCTCTGGGGGCATTCTACACTACTTCTGTACCCAGTAGTAAACATTAATGGAAATCACAGCTACCAAAAATACACAGGAACTCTAAGGATTCAGACCTATCAGGAATGACAATTTGGGTCACCCCAGCAGGTAAGAAAGACTAACTAGGTGATGTCCTGGTTGAGAGTAATAAAATCACAAAACAGGAAGTGGGAAAAGGAAGACTCTACGCACACATACCTTATGACCAGTTATATCAACAAGGATGGTAGCAGTGTGCATATTTTCTTCTTTCTGTGTATGGATTATTTTATTTTTGCCCCCTTTCCCTTAGAATTATACAAGTTGTTGGGAAATAACTTTGCAATTGCAAAGAGTAAATTTATTCTTTAAGGAAAAGATATTCAGACAGTGAAACTGTCACTACCTTAGCAGAGAAGAATTAATATGATATAGTAATGAAATAGTGTGACTGTCTCCCAGAAATGGATAAAATGAGTGTTGAAACTTCTCATTTAAGTGACAGAATGAAAATGCCTTTCTTTGTAAAGATGGTTGCATCTTGTTAAGTCAAAAAGTACATTTTTTTGTGTGTGTGATTGTATGAATTTCAAAACTATTATGTTGGTCAGCTTTTTGGTCACTGTGACCAAAATATCTGACAAGAACTTAGAGAAAGAAAAGTTTAAGTTGGTCTCACAGTTTCAGAGGTTCAGACCATGGTGAGCCAATTCTGCTGTTTTGGACCTGAGGTAAGATAGAACATCATGGCAGAAGGTGTAGCAGAGGAAAGGTATTCAGTTCAGAACAACCAAGAAAAGAGAGAGAGAAAGACGAGACACAGAGAGAGACAGAGAACAGGAGCCAGAGACAAAATATATAATTCCCAAGGTACGCCCCCTGTGATTCACTTCTTCTAGCCACACCTAACTTTCCTGCAGTCACCATCCAGTTAATCTATTAGAATTATTAATCCATAAAATGGATTAATCCACTAATTAGGTTGAAGCTCTCTTACTGTAATTATTCCATACCTGAACACTCCTGCAAAGGAGCTTTAGGAGGGCACCTCATATCCAAACCATAACATCTATGTACAAGGAATGGATAGAAGTTAAGTATCTGAAGGGATAACCTGTCAAACAGTTGTCTCTTTGATTTGAGCCCATCCTTCTAAATTTTATTTTAGGATACTATGTTTTTGGCTTTGCTAGTGGCTCCCTATCCATTGAGTCTCTTTCGATGAGACTCTAGAGGAAGACTACAAAACTGAAAACAGAATCCTGAAGCCAGCCCTTCCTGTTGGAGTCTCATTTGTGTCCTTTTTCTGTCAGACTCACTTACCCAGGTGGTATAGCAAGTTGTTCCTTAGCAGCATTGACTACAGTGGGAAGGTTTTCCAGTACAGTTTTGTTATGTCCCCTCAACCAACTGAACCCCCTCCACAAAAGATCTGGGTCCCAATTCTACAAGACCCCTTCTGCAAACTCAGAAGCACCAGCTCTGGCCAAGAAGTCCCCCTCAGAGGTTTAACTTCTGGCTCTATGGGTCACCCTGTTCTAGGTATGCTAGCGGATACCCTAGGGTCCTCTTCTGCCTTTTCAGTGAGTTAGCAATTTATAGCTAGTTAACAGTTCTATAAGTGAATTATCTTTAAGGTGTTCAAAACACCTGTTATGGCTTGTGTCTCTTAATTAGACCCTGCCTAATACATCTCTCAGGAGGGAACTTGTACAATATAATTTTACAGTTGGACAAAAGTGGAAGCCCTACCTTTCATTGTGGGTTTCACTGTGTCTTCTCTGCAAGATCTCATACAAATCTGAATACAGACACCTGGTCTCATGTATTATACTCCTGAAACATTAGAACTGCCTGCAGTTTCACATGCACCTTGTGGTTTTTGCTAATATGTTACCTACTGCTTCTAGAAGTCATGAAAAGACCCTGTCTTTGGACCAAAGATGAGTAATTCAGATGGAACTGGAGACATAGGTTAGGCTAGGATCAGAATAGACAACCAAGAATATGACTTTATGCTATTGAGAGGATAGACTTGGAGAGATTTTATGCTGAAGAGCCATATGGAAACTGCAGTGCTTCAGAAGTTACATCTGGAAACCATACTAGAATTTTCTCCCATCCTTCCCTTTTCTAACATTCATATTAAGGAAAATGTACACCCCAAAGCTTTACAGCCTTTTCTTCCTCTCATTACTGCATCAGTGCTCCTCTGAAGGCAAAATCTGTACCTTCTTGCTGTCCAAAGAAAACACCCACCACCCCCATCATGACTACCACTACCAGCACCATTGCATTTTGCAGATTACCAGAAGAAAGTGGGGGAACAAGTGGAGAAAGAAGTGGAAGACTGAGAAAGAATAGGGAGGAGGCTGATGGGAAAGAAGGCTGAAGAGAGAAATTGGTGGAAAATAAAGAAATTCATGAGAGGAGAAATGAGAGATGGGCCTCAGTGAAAATAGAGTACTGTCATTAATAAGTGAACACAATGAATCCATCCAATAACTACAGAGTTAAACCAAGAGACCTTCTCCTTCCAACAGAAAGTTATACTGCTTTTATTTGAGAGCAACATGATTAGCAACTTGATACTATCAATTTAATGGGAATAAGAAGGAAGTTTCCCAGGACAAACTTGCCCCCCATTTACTCCACACCGCTGTAAAAGTGAATGGTGAGATTTAATGAAGGCTATTATAAGGAGAACATGGGTATAGCTGAAAGATTCCTTTTTATAAGGACCATCAGAAACAGAAGGAAGAAAATTTAAGTAAGATTTTATGTAAGGATATTAAAAATTTGAGAAAACTTTAGTAGTAGATAGGAAGAGAACCAGAAAAGCCTTTGTAAAAACCTAAAATTTGATCTTGGTTTGGAAATGTTAGTAGAATTTGAACAAAATGGGAATGGAAAGGAAGATCATTATAGGCATAGGAAGGGAAGCACAGAATAAGTAAAGAAATGGAAGACCTTGTGGATGGCTGGAAAAGACTCAGTGAGATTATCTGGATGGAGCATGATGTGATCAATATGACCCTCACCCTTCTATCTCTAGCCCTCAAACATTCCTCAGCCTCAACTATTGCTCTAGCCTTTCCATCTCTTGCTACTTACACCTCCCCATCTCTGCTCCAGGGAGCCCTCAATCCAAATGGAGGGATTTATGAGTAGCAATACTCCCTTTCTCAGATCAATGGTCAAAGATCAATAGCTATAATGCAGAATATTAATCCATATTCATTAGAATTGAATTGAGCAAATGATATTATAAAATGCTCTTGGAAATCTATAGAAAAGATTTAAAGAGAAAGTTGTCCTAATATCACTACTGTTTGCACAGCTACAGGTTAAAGAAATTTGGGCAAGGGGAGTTTCTGTTCAGTTTTGAAGATGACTTAAAATATCCCTTAGGATTTTATACTTGCCACTCAGATGCAGAGGGTGTGGAGACGGGAGACATGTTTTCCTCCCAGTGAGTTTGTAGAACTAGGAAGTGTAATTGAACAAATGAATAATAGGTCACCTCCAGCCCTAGAATCTTCTCACTCTCAGACCCCTTCCTGACATCTCAAGGAGGCACAAATGGATTTGAGGACTGTCAGCCACAATCACTAACTTAGAAGATCACCTTGGCCCTTGAAGACCATTCTGTCTTGTGGTCCTCTTTCCTGTCCCAAAGTCTAAGGTCATTCTCACAGCTAACTCCTAAGTCTCCACCCATCATCTAGCTCACAAGGTAAGAACAGACACAAGAGCCACAAGAGAGCCCTAGGTTGGTTGACACAGCTGTGAGAAGTGGAGGAGAAGTGGAAGAGACTAGGAAAGACGCAGCGCGACCTGGTGAAAGTCCATGTGATGCAGGCTGAGGGCCTGATTCCAGTTCTGAATTCACCTCCCGCAAACTGTGGGAAGCTGACATAATCCCTTTGAGTTCCCATTCTCTTTGTCTGTAAATAAAAACAATAATATAATAATTCCTACCTCCACAGGGTTATTATTAAGACTTTCATAATGCTTGGTGAAAGTGTTTCTCAAATTGCAAAATGCTATTCAACATTATTACATTGTCCTAAAACTAAAAAATATTTTTCTGAGGCAGGAGTCATATCAGTGAGCTCTTTCGATGGGCTTCCTGATGTCCATACAGGCCCTGAAAACTTGGCCAAGAAGCCATTAAGACCACTCTAGCAGCTCTGGGCAGGTTAACACCCAGATCCTTCCTTCTGCTCACAACCAGCACGAGCAGAGAGTAAGTAACCGTTGCAGGTGTGAGCCAACTGTAAATAAAAGTTAGAAAGTAACAGTAAGAAATAAAGATAGATGACAAGATAACTACATGTTCTCTTGTACACCTATGTATGTGTGTGCATTTTGAGTAGGAAGAGGACCAAATGCTTCTAATAGATAATGTAAGAGTTGTATAACTCAATAGAGATTAAGAATTGGGGACCTCTGACATACTGATGGGACCAGAGTTTTCTATTTATCACAGCAAAAGATTTTATTTAGTCAGGAATCACTGCAAGATGAAACACGGAAGTCATAAAGGAAAGCTGTAAAATCTCGGTGGTTGGGCACAGGAATGTGTTGGAAGCCATGTATGAACTATGGATTTTGTTTGAGCCATCATGCTTTTCTGAGAACTCTTAGGTGAAATTCCCTGGTTTGAAAAAGCCCAGATCATGCTGGCGCCCTGCCTTAGCTAACAGCGTTAGGATCAAACACAGCCACCCAGGGACAGGCATAACCTGCCACGCCCCAAACAACTTGTTTTCCCCCCTCTTACCCTGTTTTCCTGAAGAAGCCTGCCACACTGAAATCCTTTGATGTGTTGCACTATAAATAAAGCATTCATGGGCTTTTCTCTTTGTTAGGATCAGACCCGTCAGGTGTTTTCCACCTGTCAATGCCCCTGCTATATATATATATTTTTTTTTTTCTTGTCTTCTGTCTTTATTTCTTAATGTTACTTTCTAACTTTTATTTCTAGTTGGCTCATACCTGCAACAATTACTTACTCCCTACTCATGCAGGTTGTGAACAGAAGGAAGGGTCTGAGTGTTGACCTGCCCAGAGCTGCTGGAGTGGTCTTAATGGCTTCTTGGCCAAGTTTTCAACCCTTCATCAAGGGCCTCTGTGCAGCCCAATTCCAGAGAGCTCTGTTCAGTTGTGTGTGGCCACAGCCCTTTGAAGCACAATAGCAGGCTCACTCTTCATGTACCATAAGT
Organism: Callospermophilus lateralis; assembly: GCF_048772815.1. Taxonomy (NCBI): domain Eukaryota; kingdom Metazoa; phylum Chordata; class Mammalia; order Rodentia; family Sciuridae; genus Callospermophilus; species Callospermophilus lateralis. Next base: position 111,303,032 of record NC_135306.1, on the reverse strand, counting down.
GGTGCTGCCAGGAGATGGACAAAGAGGTGGTCCTCTCTCCATTGTGCACTCTTCTATCTTCCTTTCAATGTTCACTCCTCATGGCTAAAGGAATTGGAGATTTTCTGACAGCCTCTTACCCTCTCTAAAAACTCTATTCACTTCCTTCTGAGCATTCTGGGAGATTTCTATCTATGTGGTAAGGGAAGGGGGCAACTAGATTACATTTTACTTTATATTATCTCTTGTTAGGATTCCAAACCCAGACATAGATATAGGGTGGCACCATATCCCAGGTCTGCCTGACATCTCCTTGGAATGTGATAGCTCTCTGGCATCCTCCAAGGAAAAAACTGATCAGGGTTTCATCTCACTAAGGAGTGGTTGGTCAATTGTTAGCTTTTTCTGTTTTTATTTTTCATATTACTTTTTTCTCCACTTATGTCACATGCAAATCCTGAAGGCCCCTGACCAATGTCTTTTCCAGTGCCATTATATGATGGAGTCTGCTGTCATCTGAATATCTCCCAAAATCCATGAGTTAAAACTTAACTCCCGATGTAATATTAGTAGGCAGGGAATTTAGGGGTTGGTGAAGTTATGAGGCAAAGTCTTCACAAATAGGATTAGGGCCTTATCGAAGGGCTAAAGGGAATGTTAACCTCTTTCTTGATTCTTCTACTACATCACAGCTTTTGTCCCCTCTGGAAGGTATTCCCAAAAGGCATCGTCTTGGAATCAGAGACAAAGACCTGAACAGATACTGAACTTGTTGACACCTTAATCTTGGACTTCTCCACCTCTAGAAATGTGAGGAATAAATTTCCATTGTTTATAAATTACCAAGTCTGTGATGTTTTGCTTTAACATCACCAACAGAACAAGACAGGGGCTTAAAGGATGACCCCACTTTAAAAGGAAATGAGGATCATCTTGCCCTTACCCCTGACTCTGAAAATCTCATGTCTTTTTGTCCTGAAAAGGCCCTCAGGATGGACATTTCACACACTACAGGAGACCAAGAGCTTCCTCCAGGGTCTGATCTGAGTCCCCTTAATGGTGCTGTATGATGCAGGACAAACAACACTCCTCTCTAGGCTCAGCCCCTTCCTGCTCCAGCTTTCTGCCATTTGTAGGGCCTCTTTAACTACTCTGAGTCTCTTTTCTTCCTCTGGGATGTATGTATCTTTTTCTGGGAAACTGCCAAGCATTTGGGGCAGGCAGAGTGGGCAGAAATGACCACAAAGCTAGAGGGACTGCTTAAGGAGTCCAACAACCATTCAACATGGATTTATTGAGCATCTGTCATGTTCTAGGAACTCTGCAAGGCATGCAGGAGAGACAGGCTCTGCCTGGGAAGGCCTCTCCCACAATCCAGCTTCTGAGGCACAGTAGCCACCCCATAAATCAGGCCCACAAGCTTCTATTTTTGTGGGATTCATTCCAGTCTTTTCAATAAGTAGCAGGACAGTATGTGTAAAATACCTACTCTCTACTGGACTGCGATGTCTGATGGGTGAAGAGGGGGTACCTCATTGTTCTGCACCTATTTGTTGAACTAATTTTTTAAAAGTCCATCCCCTGTTCATTTATCTCTCAAGGTGATGGAGAGCGAAGTTAATAGGAAAAGAGCAGTGAACATCCACAAAGCCCCCGAAGACTTTTCCTGTATTAACCGCGCACACATCCATGCACACATGTGAACCTGCACACGTGCACACACCTACACATTCAGAAGAGCCTCTCAGCTCCCTGCTGCTTACTTGAAAATGCAGTCTTCAAGAGACAATTAAATATTGATATCTTTACATCTCAGTATTTTCTTTTCAAATCCAAACAGCCCCAACAGGAGCCATAGCTGATACTTATTTAACTCCTTAAAAACATCCACCAGGGGTTTCATCCTTTTAAAATTAAGTCGATAAGAGCAGAGAAGATGCACCAGGCTGTGAGGTGGGAATGAGCTGTGTCCCCTGAAATAGGCCTGTGGGAAGCCCCAGCACACTTTCTTAAGACTCCACTCCCAGAGGGCCATCTCTACCGGCCCAGCCAGCTCTGCTGGATCCTGAATTGGTAGCCCAACCTTTCGATCCCCACACTTTCAATGGCCCAAAAAGGACAAAGGGGTACTCTCTTGCCAGCTTTTCCCAACAGGCACTCAAGCACCCTGCAATCAGAGGTTGGCAGAATTATACAAATTGTCTGAGCATAATGATGTCCTCATTGCATAGATTAACACTGCAGGGGAACTGGACAGCCACAAGCAGGTGCTAACTGCTGGGCCCTGGCCCCCTGCCCCAACACCAAGAGTGGGCACAGTACTTCTGCAGCATGTGACTAGTGTTCCTGTCACCACACTGCACCCACCACCTTCCCCACCCACCACATGTCTTCATCACAGACACACTCACTTCCTTTCCCAGTCAGTGCTGACAACCTGCCTTCTGGTATCCCCAAGGTCAGAGCTGGAAGGAAAGGGACAAAACCCTTTCCCTGGAGTGGTTTTCTGCTGAGAGAAGGGAAGGAAGATTTCAAATGGCTGAACTCAGCCCTTGAGTCACTGACATATGTGTTTAGGTCTCATTCCCCAACATGTGGACAGGACTCATGTCCTCATTTTCCCCATGGGGTCCAATCTAAGGCCTTCAACACAATAAAGCACTCACAGAATGCTTTGTGCATAGAATTGAATTCTAAACCTATAAAATTGGAAAGCATCTTTGAAGTTATTTAAACAGTCAACAGACAATTCTGATTTTGATTTATGTGCCATGTCCTGTGTGAACACCGGCGTGGGGATTCTACCCTCACTCCTATCCAGTTCCTTGAAATGACAAGAAAGTTATATCTTTCTGTGCCTTTTTTTTTTTTTTAAATGGGGAGCCAATCCATGGTTTTCACCAGCTTCTTCATGGGGTCCTAATCCCTAAAAAAATTGTTAACAACTGCTAGTCTAATGGGAAATACCAACATGAAAGTCGACAATCAATCCAGTGTGAGGTATCCTGGCAGAGATAAGCACAAGATGTATTAAAGACATAGAGGTTTCAAAACAGAGGAAACAGAGTCTGAAACCACAATCATTTCCTTCTAAGGTAGACATTATTAGTCTCATTTCACTAAAAAGGAAAATGAGGCCCAGAGAGATTAGGCTGCTATTCCCAGGTCACACATCATAGAGCCAACATTGAAATCTAAGTCTGATTCCAATCCTAGTGCTGTTTTGACTCTCACCTTCCTGCAGTCGCCTTGGCATTTGACAACCTGGCCTTAAGACCCCCTTATGTTCTCCCAGGCCTGAGACCCTGCCATGGCTGCCTGAGTTCTGAACGGCCATGGCACAGGCTCATTGGTTAGGCCTCTCCATCCCTGGTGTGCACATCTTTGCATGCTTCAGTGGACTTTGTGGAGTCTATTTACCACATCTAAGACCAATTTCCTTCCCTTCAGTTGCTTTGAAGATAATTGAAGGTACTTGCATTGTCTGCCTGGGAATGTAAAAAGCCAGCTAATGCTGCAATCGATGCTTCCCGCTTAATGCTGTGCCTCCGCCGCTGAGCCCGCCCTGAGCAGCAGCTAACAGCCTACAATGATGGTTTCGGCAGATCTTCCCGGCCAGCTACTTTGTTAATCAGAGAGGGGGCTGGGGGGTGCAGGGGCCCTCAGGATAATGGCAGGCAGATTGAGTTGTTAAGCCCGAATGAAATATTTAGCAGCACCATTTGCAGGATCCGGCTGGCTGGTGGGAGCAGTCCTCTCAGCACAGCCTGGGGACGAGGTGGGGGAGGTAGCTGCCTTGAGCTCCCCAGGCAGGGCACTGATGAGCCTTTTCCAGCCTGCAGGGAGTTAGGGAGTGGCAGCCCCCACTCTCCCTGAGAATATGCAGCAGAGAGGAGGGAGGAGGCAACCAGCCAGGATGTGACCTCCTGGACGGCATTCATGGAGGGCAAAATGCCAACTTCTGCAAAACCTGTACCTGTGCCCCTTATATGGCATGAAGCAGAAGTGTCCATCACCACCACAAAGAAAACTCCCCATTTGCCTCTGTCCATCCCCATCTCCACTAGGCCTTTGTGTTCTGCATTGAAGCTCAGTTATCATGTAAGTTTAACAAGGATTTGTAAGGTTGGCTGGAGCTTGGGTATGAGAAGAGGAAATGGAAAAGATGGTATTCTCCTTGTTCCTCCCCTTAAGCTACTCTGGGAACACAGCATCCCAGCCCTGTGAGCTCTGTATGGGACCATAGTGACTTCCTCCCTTCTGAAATCATGGAATCTCAGCATGCAATGGGACATAGCAGATTACATGTTCATCAACATTTATTGAGCTCCTAACCTGCTATGAGTAGGAATATGCTAGGCCATCTAGTCTATCCCCCGTCCAATACTTTGGAATTTTTTGTAGCATTCCACCCCAACTAAGCCATGCTTGAGTGTTTCACAGAGGAGGCATGCACTATTTCCCATTGATCTTCATTCCAACCAGTCAACGTTAGAAATACTTCCTTTTTATCAAGCCAAAATCAATTTCCTTTCAACTTCTATTTATACCCTTGGCCCCTGCTCCTTTGTGTCCCTCCCCCATTATTGCCCAACCTACACTAGAGTCCTTCAGACTCCATAAAACAGCTTCCAAGTTCCTTCCAACCTAGAAGCAAGCCCAAAATGTAATTACTAATCTGAGGAACAAGGAGGGCTGTGGCAGTGCTAAGCCTTTTGGATGTCAAGTAACTTAATCCTTTTCGAACTCTTCTCCCTCACTTTTATTTGATCCCTTTTCTACTTAACTCCAGGTCTAACACAAAGTAGCAGTCACAAGACTCTTTCATAAAAGCAGGTTGCAAGATTTCAGTTCTTGTCTGTGATAGACTGGCTTATATCAGATGGATTCTTCTTCTAGTGAAAACTTCTTTAAAGCAAGTTTTAAAAATCATCAGAGAGCTACCAAAGCAGCCGGGAGCTATGAACCAAAATCCCCAAAAGAAGTGAAATGGATTCAGAAGTACCCTGCATTCACCATTGTTTTTCCGGTGATGTGTTCCGTGAGACAAATGTAGCAGCTCAGAGACTGAGAAAACAACCATAAATAGTAGCTATGACACTGTGAAGCTGATAGGAGCTGTTGATATGAGGCTGAGGAGATCCAAATAGGAGTCTAAAGCTATCAAGGCAGCCAGGACATAGAAGTTAAGAAAAGGTCAAAGAAGTGAGCCCAATATTCAATGGCAATTTCCCTCAAGGCATTTGTGATCTATAATCATCAGCTCAGGAACTGAGAAGCCTAATGAAAAAGTACCTGTGAGACTGGGAAATTTAAAGAGTATTTAGTAGTCCTACACTGTTAAGAAAACAACACCTGGAGATGAGCAAGGAGAAGATCTGGTAAAACTTCTAGGTTTCCATTTGGGACCCATTAAATACTAAAGCCAAAAAATAAAAGTAAGTATGGAATATAATAACCTTCATAGAGACAACTTCAAATGTAGGTGACCTTACCCCATCCCACCTGACTAAGTAAGTCTTAATTGCAAGAAGATAGCATCATCCAGATGTGATTGGCCCCAAGTCCATCTGCTCACCACTTAAAAGCCAACATTCAGGTGAGAAGTCGGGGAGAAGGAAATCAGGCTTATTCAAGGCGGGCACTCTGGAAGGTGAGGAGGGAGCAATCATCCACACCCTCCAAAAGATTATCTAAGGAAAGTCAGGTAATCAAAATCCTTTTTACAGGGAGGGAAATGAAGTACAATGGGACACAAGTCAGGAAGGCTCCCTGGTGATTGGGGTCTTCATCATTAAGGCCATATACCTCCTTTTCTTATTTCTCTGACCATAATATTACAATCAACTTTAACCTCCTGGTGCTAGTTCCTATAATTTCCTTTAGACAAACACATTACTTTTCTGCAGGTTAAACTTCACAGCAATGTGACTGCTTTATTTCAGTCAAGGCACAAGATTAAAGAATAAGGAAGGGCATGACATGTACTGATGTAATCTGAAAATCACCAAATGTTCTGGGTTCTGTAAATCTAGAGTGTTTAGCATTTAACATCTTAGTTATTCAGGTGTGGCTTTCCTTAGAATTAAGAATGCCAGGCAAACAGGGAAAATTTTCCTGAACTTGTATTTGAATAGTTGATCAGGTTAACTCTGCATCATGTACAACCAAAGGAATAGGATCCTACTTGGAATAAGTTACACTTCATATGTGTATAATATGCCAAAATACATCCTACTGTCATATATACCTAAAAAGAACCAAAAAAAAGCAAAAAAAAAAAAAATTTAAAAAAGTAACTCTGCCAAAGTCAACTCCCAAAGAAGTGGCTACAGTTACAAGGAAACTAACACTTTTCATAAAAATGTCTGGCATTCTAAAATAAACAACCAGGCATTCTAGGACACAGAATGAAATAACAAAGACCCAAAATAAAGAACAGATTACAGAAACAGATTCACAGCTGAACCAAATATTGATGTTTTCAGTCAGACACAGACTTTAAAATAGCTACGATGAATATCTTCAAGGAAATTGACTGAAAATGAGAAATTTTAGCAAAAACAAGACCACCCAGAATCTATAAAAAGAACTAAAATATAGTCCTAGGACTAAAATATATACAAGACTAAAATCAATTAATTTGGGCTGAGCGACAGATTAAACAGTGCAAAGAGAAGAAGAGATTGGAATGATAAATTGAAAGACAATAACCAGACTTATAGGGAATGTTTTTAAAGTCAGAGATATAGAAAAGAGTGTAAGAGACAAATGGAACACAATGAAAAGATCTAACATATGTGTAATTGGAATCCCAGCAGAAAAGGAGAGCAAAATTGTGGTGTAAACAATGTTTCAAGAATGGTAGTGAAAATTTTCTAAAACTGTTGAAAACCTCAAGCCACAGATTTTCAGCGACCCCTGAATAGTGTAGACATATACCCTAATTATCTCAGCAAAACCCTAACATCCAAAACCAAGAGTGACATTTAAATCAGCATGAGAAAAAAGCCCATATTATTTTCAAATGAATAACATCTCAATAGGAATGATGAAAGTGGTAAAAGTCTTCCATATATTGTAATGTATCAAAGGTGCATGTTGTAATATTAGGGGTAGCAACTGTGAGACTAGAAAATACAACTAACACAATAATAGAAATAAAAAAGCATACTCAACTGACTCAGAGAGAAAAACAGATGAACAAAAGGAGCATCTAGAAAAAGATACAAAATAGAATACATATGGCGTATTTAAGCCTGGATATATGGGCAATTAAATAAAAGACGTTCATTTGCATGCTCTTAGATGTGCCCAGGTGACGACTTAAGGGATGGTGAAGTTAAAAATGTACACATACACCCTTAAGAAATCAATAAAATGACAAAAGGAAAAGGTATGACTAATAAGTCATCATAAGTAATACAATGAAATTATTAAAAATACTCAGTACAAATAATAGCTGACATCTTAAGTAACTCTTATGAGCAAGTCTATTTATTATATAAATAGGTCATAAATCATGATTAGGGAGGAAGTTTAGTTTAACATTCAAAAATCAATGTAATTTACCATATGAACAGACAAACCAGATATTTATCTCAATAGATGTAAGAAAATCATTTGACAAAATTGAAAATCCTTTCTTCACAAAAATTTCTCAGAAAACTAGAAATCAAAGAATTTCTTCACCCTGATAAAAATCATTTACAACACTTACAGCTCGAGGAGCCTAGGGTTGTGGCTCAGTGGTAGAACACTTGCCTAACAAATGTGAAACACTGGGTTTGATCCTTAACACCACATAAAAATAAATAAATAAAATAAAGGAATTGTGTCCATTTACAACTGAAAAAAAAAAAAAAACCCTACAGCTCATATCCACTTAAAGAAAAACAACTCAGGTTCAGATAGATCCACCATATGTTTAAGAAACAAACTCTCCTCTTCAGAGAATAGAAAGTTATATTTCCCCACTTATTTATATACCAATATAAAGCCCATTGTAAAATCTGATAAGGTTATTACAGTATGAAAAGCTACAGATCTAATTATTAGAGATGTTGAACATTTTTTTCATATATTTGTTGATTTAATGTATAGCTTCTTCTAAGAAGTGTCTGCTTAGCTTCTTAACCTATTTGTTAATTGGGTTGTTTGTTTTCTGGTGTTAAGTTTTTTGAGTTCTTTATATATCCTGGTGATTAGTGCTTTATCTGACGTGTGTGGCAAAAATTTGCTCCCAAAATGTAGGCTCTCTGTTCACCTCATTGATTGTTTCTTTTGCTGAGAAGAAGCTTTTTAGTTTGAGTTCATCCCATTTATTAATTCTTGATTTAATTTCTTGTGCTTTAGGAGTCTTGTTAGAGAAGCCAGGATCTAATCTGATGTGATGAAGATTGGGGCCTACTTTCTGTTCTATTAGGCACAAGGTCTCTGGACTAATTCCTAGGTCCTTGATCTACTTTGAGTTGATTTTTATGCATGCTGAGAGATAGGGGTTTATTTTCATTTTGTTGTATATGAATTTCCAGTTCTCCCAGCACCATTTGTTGAAGAGGCTGTTTTCTCCAATATATGTTTTTGACACCTTTGTCTAGTGTGAGATAATTGTATTTATGTAGAATTGTCTCTGTGTCTTCTATTCTGTATCATTGGTCTACATGTCTATTTTGGTGCCAATACCATGCTGTTTTTGTTACTATAGTTTTGTGGTATAGTTTAAGGTCTGGTATTGTGATGCCTCCTGCTTTACTCTTTTTGCTAAGGATTTCTTTGGCTATTCTGGGTCTATTATTTTTTCAAATGAATTTTATTATTGCTTTTTCTTTTTTATGATTTTTTTATTGGTTGTTCAAAACATTACAAAGCTCTTGACATATCATATTTCATACATTAGATTCAAGTGGGTTATGAACCCCCATTTTTACCCCAAATACAGATTGCAGAATCACATCAGTTGCACATGCACAATTTTACATAATGCCCTATTAGTAACAGGTGTATTCTGCTACCTTTCCTATCCTCTACTATCCCCCCTCCCCTCCCCTCCCATCTTCTCTCTCTACCCCATCTACTGTAATTCATTTCTCTCCTTGTTTATTTTCCCATTCCCCTCACAACCTCTTATATGTAATTTTGTATAACAATGAGGGTCTCCTTCCATTTCCATGCAATTTCCCTTTTCTCTCCCTTTCCCTCCCACCTCATGTCTCTGTTTAATGTTAATCTTTTCTTCCTGCTCTTCCTCCCTGCTCTGTTCTTAGTTGCTCTCATTATATCAAAGAAGACATTAGGTATTTGTTTTTTAGGGATTGGATAGCTTCACTAAGCATAATCTGCTCTAGTGCCATCCATTTCCCTGCAAATTCCATGATTTTGTCATTTTTTAGTGCTGCATAATACTCCATGGTGTATAAATGCCACATTTTTTTTTATCCATTCATCTATTGAAGGGCATCTGGGTTGGTTCCACAGTCTAGCTATTGTGAATTGTGCTGCTATGAACATCGATGTGGCAGTATCCCTGTAGTACGCTCTTTTAAGGTCTTCAGGAATAGTCTGAGAAGGGCAATAGCTGGGTCAAATGGTGGTTCCATTCCCAGCTTTCCCAGGAATCTCCATACTGCTTTCCAAGTTGGCCACACCAATTTGCAGTCCCACCAGCAATGTACAAGAGTACCCTTTTCCCCACATCCTCGACAGCGCTTGTTGTTGTTTGACTTCATAATGGCTGCCAATCTTACTGGAGTGAGATGGTATCTTAGGATGTTTTGATTTGCATTTCTCTGACTGCTAGAGATGGTGAGCATTTTTTTCTATTTCTATAAGAAATGATGATGGGATTTTAATTGGAATCACATTGAATCTGTATAGTGCATTGGATTTTAATTGGAAACACATTGTATCTGTAACATTAATTTTGCCTGATCAAAACTACTCTAAGATTTCATCTCATGCCATTCAGAATGACAGTTATTAAAAATACAGAAAACAATAAGTGTTGTCAAGGATGTGGGGAGAAAGGCACACTCATACATTGCTGGTGGGACTGCAAAATGGTGCAACCAATCTGGAAAGCAGTATGGAAATTCCTTAGAAAACTTGGAATGGAACCACCATTTGACTCAGCAATCCCACTCCTCAGTCTGTACCCAAAGGACTTAAAATCAGAATATTATAGTAGTGCAGCCACATTAGTTCATAGAGCTCAGTTCACAATAGTTACACTGTGGAAGCAACCTAAATGTCCTTCAATAGATGAATGGATAAAGAAACTGTGGTACATATTCAAAATGAAAATATTACTCAGCATTAAAAGAGAATAAAATTATGGCATTTTCAGATAAATGGATGGAGTCGAAGAATATCATGCCAAGAGAAGTAAGCCAATTCCAAAAAAAACAAAGGCTAAATGTTCTCTCTGATAAGTGGGTGCTGATCCATAATGGGGGTGGGGGTGGGTGGGGGGTGTAATGGGAAAACTGGAAGAACTTTGATTGGGCAAAGGGGAGGGAGGGTTGGAAGGGTGCATGGGGGCTGGAAAGATGGTGAAATGAGGTGGATATCATTACCCTAGGTACATGTATGACTGCACATATGGTGTAACACTACATGGTGTACAACTAGAAAAATGAAAAGTTGTGCTGTAATTGTGTACAATGAATCAAAACGCATTCTGCTATCATACATACCTAATTAAAATAAATTAATTAATTAAGAAAAGAAAAACTACAGATCAATTTCTCTCATGAACATGGATGTAAAAATCCTAACAAGTTATTAGAAAATTGAATCTAGCAATAGATAAAAGCGTAAAACATCACAATCAAAAAAGCAAAATTACTATTTGAAAAATCTATCAATGTACTTGATTATAATTGAACAATTAGCAAAAAAAGGAGAAAAAATTACATGATCAGCTCAATTTATGAAGAAAAGTCATTTGATTTTTTAAAAAATCCGACACCCATTCATGTTTAATAAAAAAAGTGGGGCCAGGGTTGTGGCTCAGTGGTAGAACGCTTGCTGAGCATGCATGAGGCACTGGTTCGATCCTGACACCACAGAAAAAAATAAAATAAACAAAATAAAGGTAAGTTTCCATCTATAATTATATATATATATATATATATATATATATATATATATATAGTTGTAGATGGAGACTTATATAACTATATAGATCTATATAACTATATAGTTATACACACACACACACACACACACACACATATATATATATATTTAAAAGAAAAAAGTGTTCAGAAAATTATCTGAATTTTATAAAGGGTAACTAAAAATGTTCTATCACAAACACTATTTTTAATGATAAGGAGTGACTTGTCTGCAATATCAGAAATGAAGCGGTTGCCTCCCCTGTTTACATAAGCCCTTCACAGTACAATACAGAGGAGGATGTTATAATGATCAAAAACAAAGTTGTCCCTTTGCAAAATGTAATTTTGTATTTGAAAATCCAAAAGAACATGTAGATAAATTTTGAACATTAATTTAATCAAGGCAAGTAAGGCCACAGATTGATGTGCAAAAGTTAATTGTATATCCATATACAATCAACAATAAAAAAATAGTTTCAAAGTGCCATTTTAGAGCTGGGGATATAGCTCAGTTGGTAAAATGCTTGCCTCACAATACAATGTCCTGGTTTTGATCCCCAGAACCACAAAAAATAAAAATAAAAACCCTAACAAAGTGCAATTTTAATGACATCAAAACAGAAAGTACCTAAAAATAAATCCAATAAAAGATGTGCAAGACCTCTAAATAAAAAAAAAAAAACTTATGCACTTTTTTATGGAGATGAATTAAAGAAGATGGGTGGGTTGTTATATTTATAGATTGGAAGAATCAATATTACAAGGGTGTCAATTTTCCCAAGTTGATATAAAATTCAACGCCTTTCTAATCAAAATCTTAACATTTTTTCATTTTGTATAAATTGGCAAACTGATTTTAAAACAAATGCAAAACATTAAAAGAGCCAAGACAATCTTGAAGAAGAGTGACTAATTTGGATGACTTTAACTACCAGACATTAAAATACAATGCTCCAATAACTAAGACACTTGTGGAACTGACACAAGGTTAGCCAGTGCCCAATTACAGTGCCCCAAAACAGAGTCATAGATGCTGGCATTTGACTTATTACAAAGGTAATGTGGTAAAAGAGTAGAAAATGGACAGTCATGTAAACAAATGAAGCTCAATCATTTGGGTGTGCAACTGGCAGAAATTCATTTAAATCCCTATCCCACAATAAACATAAAAATCAACCTCAAATGTACTGCAAGCACAAAGAGAAAGGTAAAGCAAAGCTTTTGGACATAGGAGTATATAGTAATGACTTGGGAGTAGGCAAAAGTTTTGTAAACAGAGCACAAAGTGCACTAACCATAAAGGAAAATATTGATAATTGGGCTATATTAAAATTTAAAACTTCTGCTTATCAAATGATATCTTAAAACAGTGGAAAGGAGGGCTGGGGTTGTGACTCAGTGGTGGAGCGCTTGCCTCGCATGGGTTCAATCCTCAGCACACATAAAAATAAATAAATAAAATAAAGATATAAAATAAAAACTAGGAGATCTTTTTTAAAAAGAGTGGAAAGGAAATTTACATAATAGGAGAAGCTATTTCCAGCATATATATTTGGCCAAAAATTCTGTCCAAAATACATAAAGGACTCCTATGATTTATAAGAAAAGGCACAGAAAACAGAAAAATGTAAAAAGAAAAATAGGTACTTCACAAAAGATGATCTCCATGTTTTAAATAAACACATGAAAAGTCACTCAATTTCTTCAGTCACTAGGAAAGTGCAAGTTAATGAATTACAATTACCCACAAACTAGAATACAAAAAGATACTAATAATCAAGAATGTGGAGCAACTGGAACTCTTATGTGTTGCTGGTACAAATATAAGTTGGTCAAACCTCAAGTCTATACCTAAGTATATACTATAGGAAATGCAATGGAGAGTTGTACGTAGAAATCATATATAGAAATGCATACACATGTGTAACAAAAGACATTCCCAATAGCAACACGCTGAGTGGGTGGGGATGGAGGTTCACCACTAGTAGAATGATGAAATGTGATATACTCATATAGCAGAATACTACACATCGTGGAAAATAAACAAACCAGTGCCACATAAAACGTCATGACCACTCCTTACAATATAATGTAAAACAAAACAAGTCACACAGGGAAGAGGGATGCTGTACATGATTCTATTTATGTAAACTCAAAAGTAGACAAACCCATAGTGCTGGGAGTCAGAAAGGTGGCTGTGTTTGGTGGGGTTAGTGTCTGAGAAGCATGAGAGAGGTTTGGGGGTACAGGTGACTCTATATTTCTTGATTTGGATGGTGACTGGTTGCATTACAAGAAAGTTAATTTAACCAAGGCAAGTGAAGGAAATTTTGATATGCAAAAATTAATTGTATGTCCATATATAACAAATAAAAAATAGTTTTTAAGTGCCATTTTAATGACATCAAAACATAAAGCACCTAAAAATAAATCCAATAAAAGATGTGCAAGACCTCTAGACAAGACAGTCTGATTATATATAATCAGATATAACTTTCCTGTCTTTGTATTTGAATACATGACCAGGGTAACTCCACATCACGGACAACCACAAGAATAGGATCTTAATTAGAATAAATTCTACTCCATGTATGTATAATATGCCAAAATACATTCTTCTGTCGTGTATATCTAAAAAGAACAAAATTTTTATAAAAAGACCTCTAGACAAAAAAAAAAAAAACTACATACCTTTTTTTGGGAGATAAAGGAGATTTAAGTGGGTGGGGTGTTATATTTATGGATTGGAAGAATCAATATTACAAGGGTGTCAACTTCCCAAGTTGATATAAAATTCAACACCTTTCTAATCAAAATCAACATTTTCTTTTTCATTTTGTAGAAATTGACAAACTGATTCCAAAACAGATGCAAAGCATTAAAAGAGCCAAGACAATCTTGAAGAGAAATGACTAATTTGGGTGACTTTACCAACCAGACATTAAAATATATTATAATGCTCCAATAACTAAGACGCTTGTGGAATTGACAGAAGGTTAGCCAGTACCCAATGTGTACACTTCTTTGTATGCATTTTATACTTTTTTTTTTGTACTGATGATTGAACCCAGGGGTGCTTAACCACCGAGCCACATCCCCAGCCCTTTTTTATATTTTATTTAGAGATAGGGTCTCGCTGAGTTGCTAAGTTCTTTGCTAAGTTGCTGAGGCTGGCTTCAAACTCATGGTCCTCCTGCCTCAGCCTCCCAAGCTGCTGGGATCACAGGCATGTGCCACCACATACTTTAATTTTTAAAATGCATTTTGTTATAGTTTGGATCTTCAATGTCTCTATAAGGCCTAAATGCTTGGTCCCCAGCTTGGCACTGTTGAGAAGTGAAGGAAACTTTAAAAGGTGAAGCCCAGTGGGAGATCTTCAGGTCCTTGGAAGGGTGCCCCTCAAGAAGATTGTAGGATCCTTGTCCCTCCTCTCCCTTTGACTTCCTGGCCATGAGGGAAGCTGTTTTCCTCTGCCACACAATTCTGCATGATGAGCTGTCCAACCTCAGACCCAAAGCAACAGTCACGGACTAGAATCTCCAACACTGTGGGCCAAAATAAATCTTTTATCTTTCTAAAAAGTTGATTATCTGAGGTATTTGTTATAGTGACAGAAATCTGACTAACACACTTATCAAAAAATAAAATAAAATTGTAAACATCATCTGTAGCATATTATGTATGTAAACTTGCATAAGGAACGTATCCTAAACATATTTACATAAAACTACATATACCGAGATGCAAACAGTAATTATCTCTGGGTGCTGATTTATGAGAAACTTTCACTTTCTTCTTTATACCTTTTGGTATTGTCTGAATGAGAATGTATTACTTTCATAAAAGCTAAAAATAATAAAGCTTTAAGCAAAGATCTCCTTTTTAGATGGAAAAATGGTATTGTGGTTACATTTAGAGAAGAAAAGAGTCCTTATCTCTTAGAAATGCATAATTGAAGCATTTACAGATGAAATAATATGATGTGTAGCAGGGGGTTAGGGAGAAGTAGGGAATATAGATTTTTTTAAATGGCCGTATGTGGGAATTGTTGAGGCTGAGTGATGGTCCATGGGGATTCATTATACCCTTTCCTCCATCTATGTATGCTTGAATAATAAAATGTTGATAAACAAACATTCTTGCATAAGCATAGAACTTATGCATGGCAGATATTACCCATAGCAGAAGCTTAGTGTGAACTGTATACAGAGAGAGGGTGAATTATGAAAGAATTTTTTTCTCACTACCTGGGGAAGAGGGCCGCTGGATGCCACCAAAAATTAAGCCTGTCTTGGAAACTGCATTGATATCCATTGAGGGTCCTCTTGGGTCCAAGCTTTGGTCAGGAGTCCAGCTGATAGAACAATTTTTCCAAATACCAGGAACTGCTCATGGGATTCCAACATCCCTCAACCCAGAGAAGGGACAAGCCCTATGGAGAGCATATACATCATCTGTCCCTTTTCTAAGGCTTTCCTACAAGGGGAAAGCAGGCCATTTCTTTTATGGGAAATCAAGACACACTTTAAAAGTGTCTTGCCCTTTAAAGCTTAGGAGTAAAGTATCAGGAAAAGGAATAGGTGAGGAGAGTGAGGGGAAGAGAATCTATTGCCTCACATGGAAAACATAGTTGCTGAGTTCTGGCTGGGGCCCGAGACCCCTAGATGCATGAAACAGTGGCCTTCATATCCCTGCTCAGATTGTGTGGTTGACTCTGATCCTGGCTTTTGGGTGCTCTTCACCCAGGCCTGCTCCAGCCTGACATGAGTACAGCCATGTTTCACACTGTCTTGTCAGCACACTGTTCTCGACACTCTACAAGGCTACAGTCTTTCTTAACCTCTTTAGATTAATGAGTAATATTACCACTAGCTGAAATTTCAAACTTTCAGGTTAAAGACCTTAATTTCTTTTTGAGTAGGGTGTTAGGTAGGAGGAATCAGGAAGGCAGCTGAGAAACTTCTGAATAGGGGAAACAATACCACGACTCTTCATGAAAGTCAGACAAATTAGGCTGCTACCTAAAATTTGTGCCTTGGTTGGGTTTTTTGTTTGTTTGTTTCCCTGTTTGTGTTTTAATTGACACGTAATAATTGTGCTTATTTGTAAAGAACAGTGTGATATTTTGATACATGTATAAAATATGTAATGATCAAATGAAGGTAATTAGCATATACATCACCTCAAAATTCATCCTTCCTTTGTGGTGACAACATTCAAAATCCTCTCCTCTAGCTAATTTGAAATATACGATAAAATATTATTAACTATAGTCACCCTACTGTGATAGAGAACAGGAGAACTTATTCCTCCTACCTAACTGAAATTTTAACCATTAACTAACCTCTTCCTCTCTTCTCCCTGCTACCCACCCCCACCCTCCCAGCCTCTGGTAGCCATGATTCTACCCTTTCCTTCTGTGAGATCAACTTTTTCAGCTTTCAGATATAAATGAGAACAGGCACTATGTGTCTTTCTGTGCCTGCTCTGTTAACATATGTCCTTCAGGCTCATCTGTTGCAAATGACAAGATTTCCACCTTTCTCTGACTGAATAATAGTCCATGCCACCCATTCTCCGGCTGATAGCCACTTAGACTGATTCCACACCTTGGCTATTGTGAATAGAGCTGCAGTAAGCATGGGGTGTAGGTACTGCTCCCACGCACTGACTTTCTTCCTTTGGATATGGATCCAGTAGTGGGCCTGCCAGATCACAGGATAGTCCTGTTCTAGTGTTTTGGGGAAATCTATATTGTTTTCCATAATTGGTACTGTACTAACGTGTGCTCATCGGCATTGCTTAAGAGTTCTCCTCACCTGCCTCCTCATCAGCATTTATTTATTTTTGTATATTATGAGAGATATGGGCTTAGTTTCATTCTTCTGTATATAATATCTAGTTTTTCTAATAACATTTATTGATGAGACTGTTTTCCCCCTGATATTCCTTTTTGGTACTGTTGCAAAATCAGCTAAGTATAACTACTCAGATTTATTTCTGGATTCTCTAATACATTCCATTGGTCCGTGTGTTTGTTTTTATGCCAGTACCATACTGCTCTGGCTACTGTAGCTTTGCAGTGTATTTTGAAGTCAGGTATTATGATGCCCCCAGTTTGGTTCTTTTTTACTCAGGATTTTTATTTGGAGTCTTTTACATTTCTATATGAATTTTAAGCTTCTTTTCTATTTCTATGAAGAATGCCTTTGGTATTTCGATAGGAATTACATTGAATCTTTAGAGTTTTTGTTTTAGTAATTATTGTTCTGGTACCAGGGATTGAACTCAGGGGTGCATAGCCACTGAGCCATATACCCATCACTTTCTATTTTTTTTTTTATTTTGAGACAGGATCTTGCTAAGTTGCTCAGGATCTCGCTGAATTGCTGAGGCTGGCCTCAAACTTGCTGTCCTCCTGCCTCAGCCTCCTGAGCCACTGGAATTACAAGTATACATCATCACATTCAACCTGTAGAGTTTTTTGAAATCATGAAAGAGTATAAAATTTATCTTTTTCTCATTTTTGTTCTAAATTCTGTTAATGTTCTTCTAGTAGCTGCCTTAGCCAGAAGAGTGAAGCTGGAGGCATTACTATTCCAGACCTTAAACTATACTACAGAGCTAAAGTAACAAAAACAGCATGGTATTGGCACCAAAATAGACCTGTAGACCAATCTTACAGAATAGAGAACACAGAGACTAACCACATAACTACAGTTATCTTATATTATATTAGACAAAAGTGCCAAAAACATACATTGGAGAATAGATAGCCTCTTCAACAACAAATGGTGCTGGGAAAACTGGAAATCCACATGTAAAAAAAAATTAAATTAAACCTCTATCTCTCTCCATGCACAAAACTCAGTTTCTAGTGGATCAAGGACCTAGGAATTAAACCAGAGACCTTGTGCCTAATGGAAAAAAAAGAAGTAGGCCCAAATCTCCATCAGGTCAGATTAGGCCCCAATTTCCTTAATAAGACTCCTATAGTGCAAGAATTAAAACCAAGAATCAATAAATGGTATGGATTCAAACCAAAAAGCTTCTTCTCAGAAAAAGAAACAATCTGTGAGGTGAATAGAGAGCCTACAGAATGGAAGCAAATCTTTACCACAAGCACATCAGATAGAGCACTAATCTCTAGGATATATAAAGCACTCAAAAACCTTAACTCCAAAAAAACCCCACAAATAATCAATAAATGGGTCAAGGAAGTGAACAGACACTTCTCAGAAGAGGATCTACAATCAATCAACAAACATAGGAAAAATGTTCAACATCTCTAGCAATTAGAGAAATGCAAATCAAAACTACTCTAAGATCTCATCTCACTCCAGTCAAAATGGCAGCCATTATGAATACAAACAATAAGTGTTGGCGAGGATGAGGAAAAAGGCACACTCATACACTGCTGATGGGATTGCAAATTTTTGCAGCCCATATGGACAGCAGTATATTTTCCAATTTCTTGAAAAATTGAGAATGATGAATGAAGTTAGCCAATCCCCCAAAACCAAACGCCGGATGTTTTCTCTTATATAAGGAGGCTGATTCATGTGGGATAGGGAGAGGGAGCATGGGAGGAATAGATGAACTCTAGATAGGGCAGAGGGATTGGAGGGGAAGGGAGGGGGCATGGGGTTAGAAATAATGGTGGAATGTGATGGTTATTATTATCCAAAGTACATGTATAAAGACATGAACTGGTGTGAATATACTTTGTATACAACCAGAGATATGAAAAATTGTGGTCTATATGTGTAATAAGAATTATAATGTAGTCCACTGTCATATATAAATAAATTTGATTTTTTAAAATTCTGTTAATGTGATATTGCATGATTATTGATTTGTGTTTGTTGAACCATCTTTGTGTCCCTGAGATAAATCCCACCTAATTATCATGCATGATCTTTCTGGTGTTCTTTTGGATTTTATTTGTTAGTATTTTGTTGTGATATTGGCTTGTAGTCTTCTTTTGTTGTGTTCTTGTCTGGGTTTGGATCCTGGTAATGCTGGCTTCATGGAAGAGTTACCTTGAGTTCAATTTTTTGAGATTGTTTAAAAAGAATTAATGTCATTTCTTCTTTAAAAGTTTGGTAGAATTCAGCAGTGAATCTGCTCAGTTCTGGACTTTTCTTGGGAGAATTTTTTATTCTGACTTAATCTCACTACTTATTATTGGTCTGTTCTGGTTTTCAATTTCTTCATGGTTCAATCTTGATAGGTTGCCTATATCCAGGAATTTGTTTCTTCTAGAATTTCCAATTTTTCTGTGGTATAGTTACACATAATAGTCTCTAATGATGCTTTGTATTTCTGTGGTACTAGTTATTATATCTCCTTTTTATTTTTGTTTTTGTCTCATTTTATATGTACCTTCTTTTTTCTTAATTTATCTAAAATTTTGTCAATTTTGTTTATTTTTCCAAAAAAGCGATTTTTGTTTTGCTCATCTTTGCTTTTTAGTCTCAATTTTGTTTATTGCTGCTCCAATTTTTATTATTTTCTTCCTTCTACTAATTTTGAGTCTGTTTTGCTCTTGCATTTCTGTGGCCTGGCAGTGCACTGTTAGGTTGTTTATTTGAAATCTTTCTACTTTTTTTATGTAGGTGTTTATTTCTGCAAGTTTCCCTCTTAGTTCTGATGGTACTATATGCCATAAGTGTGGGTATATTTCCATTTTAGTCAGCTTTGTGTCACTGTGACCAAAAGACTTGACAAGAACAACTTAGAGAAGAAAAAGGTTGTTTTGGTTTGAGACTCAGCCCATGGATGGCTGACTTCATAGTTCTGGGCCCAAGATGAGGCAGAAGATCACAGGAGAAGGTGGTGGAGAAAAGCAGCTCAGGACATGGTAACCAGGAAGCAGAGTGGAGATGGGGGGGAGTACCCTCCTCAAAAGGGACGAAATATAAACCCCCCAAACACCCCCCCAATGACTCACCTCCTCCAGTCACACTCTGCATATAGTTACCACCCAGTGTATACATATTAGTAGATTAACCCACCAATTAGGTTATAGCCATCATAATCTAATCACTTCATCTCTGAACTTTCCTACATTGTCTCATACATGAGCTTTTGGGGGACACCTCATATTTAAGCCATAACAGTTCTTTCTATTTTCATTTGTTTCAAGGGATTTTTAAATTTTCTTTTTAATTTTTTCATCGATCCATTGGTTGTTCTGGAGCATGTTGTTAATTTCCATGTGTATGTACAATTTCCAAAATTCATCTTGTTATTGATTTCTAGGTTTATTCGGTTATGGTCTGAAAATATACTTGATATGGCTTTAATTTTTTTAAATTTGTTGAGACTTTTTGATGATCTACTGTATGGTCTATTCTGCAAAATATTCCATGTGTTGATGAGAAGAATATATGTGCTGCAGCTGTTAGATAATGTGTTTTGTCAATGTCTCTTGGTTCGATTTGGTCTGGAGTATAGTGTAGTATACTTCAACTTTAATGTTTCTTTGTTAATTTTCTATCTGAATGACCTCTCCATTGCTGGAAGTGGAATGTTGAATTCCCTTATTATTATATTGCATGATCTCTCTCCTTTTAGACATATCAATATTTGCTTTATATATTTGGGTGATTCAGATCAGTGCCAGGTGCATATTTTGTACAACTATTATGCCCTCTTGCTGAATTAACATCACTTTGGTTTTTAACCTAGAATTTAAGAACTGATAAGGATAACAACGGAGGGATTCCCTAGGACAACATTGTTGAATTGAAATATACTGCAAGCCACAAATATGAAACACATATGTGATTTTAAATTTTCTCATAGCCAACTAGAAAGTAGAGTGAAAGTACTAATATATTTTATTTAATATAATGTATTTAATCCAAAATCTTATTACTTCAACAGGTAATAAACATATAAAATATTAATGGAATATTTTATAGATACTTTAATGGGACTTTTT
Organism: Callospermophilus lateralis; assembly: GCF_048772815.1. Classification (NCBI taxonomy): domain Eukaryota; kingdom Metazoa; phylum Chordata; class Mammalia; order Rodentia; family Sciuridae; genus Callospermophilus; species Callospermophilus lateralis. The sequence continues at coordinate 111,281,984 of NC_135306.1, read as the reverse complement.
TGTACTATGTCTTCAAAATTTAGAGTATATTTTGTACTTATGGCACAAACCCTGGAGAAATCACTAATGAGTTTGTTCCACACAAGTCCTGAGATACCTGGATCTACACAAAGCAATAACTGACAATAACCATTGGTGAAAATCTTGACAACTGTTCTCAGAATCTATTTTATTCATCTTGATAATGATACTTGACTTTTCCAAAAAGGGAAATAATTTATGTATTTAAAGTATAACTGAAACATAAAAGTATACTAATATCTCTTAACAGGCATTGGAAACCTTGTGGCTTCAACCACATGACCTTTTGATGGAGAGGAGCAAAGTACTCAAAGAAAAAATATAATCATATACCCACATGTGAAACTTGCAGAACTAATTCTGGAAAATTGAAAGAACTAAGTGAAATACTGAAAAGATACATCTGGGAAAATACAACATAATGCAAACTAATTTTACTTTCAAAATAAGAGGCAAGGGAACGGATGAATTGATGAAGAAGCATGGGCTCTGGAGCCACACTGTGTGATCTTGGGATGTCTCAAGGGTCAATTTTCTGGTCTAAAGTGGGACAATGATACCTGCTTCTCAGTTGAGCTATGGAGTCCCTACAAAGTGCCTTACCCAGAGTATATGCAACAAGATGCATAATGTTGTTTTGGTAATGAATATTTGTTTACCAGCCACTATATAGTCAACACTAAAAAAAAAAAAAATCAAGAAGTCTTAGAGAATGTGGGGCAGTGAGTACACTTGAGGGAACTCACTCCCTCTACAGTCCCCTAATCATCTCTCTGTATAGAAAAGAGAGAGTTCTCTATGTAGGATCTCTCTGTGGTCCAAAACTTTGGATTTGTTGCCCAAGTCCTTCTTACCTATAGAATCTCCAGAGCAACACAGTAGCCTCCAAGTTTAACCTTGTTCAATATGTCCACTATTATTCTGACTTTGACAAACATTTAACTGAAGGAGATGACAGGAAAGTTTCAGGAGGTTGTAGAGAGCAGATGGGATGTATCCACATTCCCATAGCTGCAGAATACAAGCCCAGAACTGTAGAACTGAAAAACTAAGGAGAAAGAGAGACAGTTGCTTCTTTGGGATTTTCTTGAACATCTTTATGTCCCTCCTTTCTCCCCACCACATCTTTGTTTTCCAAACTGGCCAAGGGAACAGTGCCATGATGGGCCAGAAATTTCTGTAAAGTTGCAGCTAAACAACTTCTCACCTGCTAGGTCAGATCTCAACAGAGGTACAGGTCTGAAGCAAGTGAGCACATTGATAGTCGACAGATATGTGCCTAAAGATGCAGGGATTAAACACTGCCTAATAATGGTGGTTGATAATGTGCAAGGGCTTATGATTGTGTTCTCATTTCAGCCCATTTTGACATCACAGTAGAAACCTCCACGGACTCCCATCTTCCTTCTCCCAGCATCCCCCTCCAGTGATCCCTCTGTGCTCTTCTATGGCACATCTCCAGAGACCAGGCCATGACCTTGAGCTTCTCTAGGCCTGTCCACCTCTTACAAAGCCATAGTCAGTGACAGCTCTCAAGACACTGTATCTTATACAAGGTGGACACCTATCAGTCAGACCACCAGTAAGGACTTAGTACACACACCAGGCCTCACACAGGACATGGTGGGTGGGGCACAGACAAGAGACAGTGAAGGAAATTCAAAGAAATCCCAGATCCTAGCAGAAGAAGAACTTCCTTTTATTGAGTCCAATCATGTTTAAACACCATAACTTACTGAAATTGCCTGATTAAGCCTTCAACACAGCTCTGTGAGACAGAAATTATTGTTCCCATTTTACAGATGGAAAAATAACGGATTTCATGGAGTAAAAGATGTCTAAGATCCTCCCTAGAGAATTTGACAGAGCTGATACTAAGAACTAGGTCCATCTAATTTCACTATTTGTTGTTTTTGCTGTTGTTGTTACTATGAATACTTTCTAAACTTTATGTGAACATCTACCTGCTTCCTATACCCCAGCAAGTTACATGAGCAACTTGGTACACTGTGCTGGGAAATAGTTCTGGTGGAAATCTCCTGTTCTCCATGGAAACCTCAACCACTGATTCCACACCTGGAACCATGACTCACACACAAAAAGGATTCATCCCCATGAGGCCCTGCATCTGTCTAGGAGCCTTTGGAGTCCTCCATCTCCCTCTCATGATGGTGTAGGTCCAGAGTAGTTGGGATGAGCCACACTCTGCCTGGAAGCTGACCCATCAGTGGCTCAAGCCTCCTCAGCCTGAGGAACATAAAACTGAAAGGAGCCTTCAAGGTCACCTTGTCCAAATTCCCAACTGCAGTTGGAGTCATCTCCACAGAGAATCCAACTGCCTCTCACTCTCTCTCTCTCCCCTTAAGAGGTTTTTCAAGCTCTGCTTGATGTCCTACATCCAGTGACCAGGAGGTTGAGGTCACTCTGGCTCATCTCCAGCTACTGAAAGCTCTTCCTTGTGTGGAGCCCAAGGTCAACTCTCTGATGGTTTCTACACACATCTTATGCATACCGTCTAAGGACCCAGTGAACCAGGGTCTCTTCTCTTACTGACAACACCTTCAGAAGACGGTTATAACACCCCTGCCACCCTTGGCCTCCAGACTAGATGAGTTCATTTCCTTCAACAATTCCTCACAAGACTCAGCATTTCTCTCCCAGCCAGCCTCAGCTTCTCTCCACTGAAAGGACTCTGGCTAACAAATCTCTCTGACAGTTCACTGTAAAGAGGGTTCGTTATGTGCTGCAATTCCTGCTCTATCTCCATGTCTCTGTCTCTGTTTCTCTCTTTCTCCCATGTTCATTACAACATAAAAGTTAGATCAGATCCTGGGTCTTATCCCCAGGCATTTCCACGGGGCTCTGGCAGCCAATTTTTTAGTACCTATCTCAGGGCTGCCCCCTTGGTCCTCTCCCTCCAGGATCTACTCTCACTTCACAGAGGCTTTTGCTACCAGTCATTGCTAGAGAAGATGGGCACATAAAAGCAAAGCAGGTTAAATCTTCAAGGCTTAGCATAGACTCAGAAAACCCTCAGAACTCTGTGAGTACTGCTGTGGGGACAACCTGCCTATTCTATTCAACTTGTTGCCTTCCTCTCCAGAATGTGGGGAAATCCAGGGCAAATAAGAACTTTCATGTCAATGACCTCTAGCATGAGAAGTGGACACTGTTTTCAAAGATGTTTCTCTACCTCTGCTACAAGGGCCCTTCTCTTTCTTGGGACACCATGAATGGGGGATCGTAAGTGAAACTGGGCTACTGAGACTCATGGCAAAGTTATCTGAGGACAAACTTGAAGAGTTGAGGGATGGCAGGCCACTCCATCACCCACACATTTGGGGAAGCTCCTTTAGACCCAGAGGGCACATTCTGAAATCCAGGCTGAACCCACACATAAGGATGACAGTTCTCCACAGTTCCAGCTAACCTGTGTGCTGGCGTGAATGTGTCAAAATCCAAGAAAGTGTCACTGCTCCCACAAAAAGTTAGACATCACTCTGTTCCAGTTAACTTTGCAAAGGAAGCACCCAGGGGACTTCAGGGACTCTCAAGAGCAGGGAAGGCCTGGGACTGACTGGTAGCTGCCTAATTTGTTTTAAGGCTGTCCCCAAGAACTTACAGTCAACTAGGGGACACATCACATCCTGGTAGTAGAAAATTCAGTCACTCTACAGGAGCAAAGATAGGGTAAAGGCTGTCCTGGAAGTTAACCACATAGGCAAGGCTGGAGGGGAGACCCTGGAGGGAAGGTGGAGTCCTTGAAGAGGATGCATACAGTTCCTCTAGTAATTACACTGATGTTGGCCCAGATATGGCAGTAATAGCCAATGCTACCCCGAATGGTACCCTCAGATCCATGCCCCCCCCACAACATACCTCCAGCCAGTCAGCCCACCCTAGCCCTAGCCCAGTAGCCTGGGGACCACTGCAAAACAAAGACCAGCCCTCTTCATGGCTTCAGGCTCCCTTTATGTATCTTTCTTTCTGAATTCCCAGTTTTCTCTCTGACTCCACCCTCCTGCTCATCTCCATCTGAGAGCCCTGGGGAAGGGATTCAATTAGCCCACTCACACTGATATGTCACCTTTTAAAGAAATGGGCTTTAAAAAAAAAAAAGCATAACATGTGATGCTGAATTCTCCCTGTAGTCCCCTGTGTGCTTTCTTTACAAAGTTAGCTGGAACAGAGTGATGTCTAACTTTTTGTGGGAGGAGTGACACTTTCTTGGACTTTTGCACAATTCATGCCAGCACACAGGTTAGCTAGAGCTGTGGGGAACTGTCATCCTTATGTATGGGTTCAGCCTGGATTTCAGGATGTGCCCTCTGGGTCTAAAGGAGCTTCCCAAAATGTGTGGGTGATGGAGTGGCCTGCCATCCCTCAACTCTTCAAGTTTGTCCTCAGATAACTTTGCCATGAGTCACCACAAGGATGGTACCTCCTCTGATTCCTGTAAGACCAGATGAATCAGGGCTTCACCATGTGACCTGGGGAAGGTCTGTTCCCCTCTTCAACCTGGTTTTCTCATCCATAAGAAAAGGGACTTGATTAGATGGTTCCTAAACCCACCTCCTCCCCAGCACTCTGGTCACCTGAGTTTCTATGCTGCAGCTGACCAGGTCTCTTGGTAGTGAAAAACCAGCCTCTACCTCAGAGCAAAGCCTGTCCAAGGAAGGGACATCACCTTTGTCCTTGGAAAAACCCACAGAGCACTCCTAGGCACATTCCCACCCTGCTAAGTTGTTTATCTACAAATAACAGGAGAGATCTGCTGCGCCAGGTGTCCCTGACTCAGTCAGGCTCGGTGGGGATCCATAGTAACCCCCTAGCAGCCGCCAATCAGCATGAGACAGGGAAATACCTGGGATGCCAGATGACCCTCCCAGTAGTTTATGGTGGTTGATAACATGATGGGAAACCATGTAGTTCAGCATGTACACCCATCTTGGCTTAAACCAATCAGTTCAAATGAATACCCCTTTTGTACTGACCAATCACCCCTACCCAACTTGTTCCTGCCAGTGAATGTGCTAATCATGCTTTAGAGTTGTTATTTGATTTTCCTGTGGTGTGTGATGATTTGCTAAGGGATGCTATGATGTATGTGGGGGTCCCTACCTTCTCCAAAGAATGTGTAAAACTGCTGCAAACCCTGGGCTCGGGGCCTCTCAGCGTCACCAGTTGCTGTGCGTGCGCGGAGGACCAAGCTAGCTCGCAATAAACACCTCTTTGCTGTTTACATCGATCTCGGTCTCTGGTGGTCTTATGGGGGTCCCGAATTCGAGCATAACAGTAGGAAAGGTGGTCTTCCTCCCCCTTCCCCCAACACCTTCTCTCCCTGGTGGCCTGCATTCCCATTCTCAACAAGAAGAAAATTCGGAAATATGCACCAAAAGTCTCCTCATTTTTTTTCTGGCATTTCTTTAAGGGTACTTAAGAGATGCCTAAGGGGACAAGAAAACAGTAGTAGAATCTCTAATCCACTAATAGATCAATGGGGCATTTCTCTCCTGGTGTTCAATGAGAAGAGAGGAGGAAGGAGATACCAGAGGCTGAACCTGAGACCTCCAGCCCATTAGCTTCTAATTGGAATAAACATCCAGTCCCTGGTGTACTCCAGAGCCAGGATCTTGCTCTGCAGACTGGGCAACACCAAAGTTTCCACTGAAGACAGGAGATGACCCAGCAGGAGGGTTGGCAAAGGGATTTCAGCTTCAGACGCTGGCACTGAGGCCCCTAGTATCCCAGCTCTGGAATACTATGAGAAATGGTACCCAGGTAATCATTTTCCTGAAATAACAGCAATGCTCACCTTGTCTGTCCCTGCTCAGAGGCCTCTGCTAGCTGAGGGCCCATTTCCAAGGCTGGGTGCCCATGTGGGTCACCACCAGCATCACTGCTACCCCCCACTACCCACCCTTCTACACACACTCACAGAGTCCTATTTAAGGAAGTGGAAGAGGTAAACGGGGGAAAGCAGCCATTTCTATGCTAAGTGCCCACATGTGGCCTAAGGGTTGGAAAATGAAACTGTGAAACCATTCAGATACCCAGAGGAAGTGGAGTCCCTCAGCCATGAAGGCCAAGAAGAGAGCGCCCAGGACAATGCGTCTGACCTGGATCTGAGCCATGGACCTGGATGCTCAGGATCCATCAGGTCAGGGAAGGGCTGCTCTTCTGGAAACCAGAGACTCACTTAGAACACTGCTGTGCCCCAGGTGAGGAAAGCACTTGACCTCCTTAGCACAGTGACAGCACACAGCCTACCTGCCCTTGCTTCTCCTTGTCAAAACCCACTCTCCAAAAGGGCATCAGATGCCCTGTGGAAGAAGTTCAATCAGGACTCTGAAGACCGGATTCTATCAGCTTTGCTGCAAGTTGCTGAGGTATGGCGGTTTCCTTATGCCCAGAGGCTCCTCCAACACTGTGTCCTTCTAAGAGGGAGCTAGTAGACTTGTTTATAGTGAAGAGCATGCAAATGGTAACGCCAAAGATTTCTTCTCCTAACTCAGAAGATGCATGATCTTTTAACAAGGACAAAATCCTCTACCAGAGGCATAAAGGGATAGTGACAGGTAGGAGGACAAGCCCATTTTTACTCTCTTGAGACAAAAAAAGATATGAGACATCCTCTGACAAGGGTGAAGAGTTCGACCTAGAATAGAAACTTGAACCTATTTGGCCAAATCTCCCCCAGAAAATAAGCTGGAAAAAGGGAATAACCATTAGCCTGGCCCCAAATAGGTTTTTTGTTTTTTGTTTTGGAGAGGGCGGTATTGGGAATTGAACTCAGGGGCACCCAGCCACTTAGCCACAGCCTAGCCTTATTTTTGTATTTTATTTAGAGACAGGGTCTCACTGAGTTGTTTAGCACCTTGCTATGTTGCTAAGGCTGGCTTTGAACTCACAATCCTCCAGTCTCAGCCTCCCAAAATGCTGGGATTATAGATGTGCACCACCGCACCCAGCCCAAACACTCTTGTGGATACCCCAGGAATAGATAAAGCAAGTGTCCCCTGATGCCTTCCCATTGTCACACCAAGCATCAACCTGAATATCTACTGGGGGCAAAGGGACCAGCTACTTTTAGTGCCACAGTGGCTAGGGACAAGGGGCCCCATAAATCACATTTAGTATACAAGGGACACTGGATTAAGGTAAATTCTAAAGGCAGCCTTATAGGATGGAAATTTTAAAAAGAGTATATATAACCCAAAGGATAGGGTGGCATAAGTTGGGGAAGCAAATCCTCCATACTTGCTCTAGTAATTAAGGAGAAGGGGCATGGGTTGATTAAATGTGGCACATGAACATCTGGTCTTTTTTTTTTTTTTTTTAGTACTTGTGGCTGAACCACTTAATGGCCCTGCCCTGCATCCAGTAAATAGCACAATAGCACACATGCTTTCCCCTCTCCCTCTCTTCCTTGTCTAGTGTAATAGTAGACAGCGTTAATTATTTCATTCTGTAGTTATAGACTTACAGTTCCATCCATACACATGACCTCTTTTAAGTTTTATTGCATTTTACAAACAAGAAAACTAGGGCTCATAAAGATTGAAAGATTTAGTGAAGTTCAGGCATCCAATGGCTGGCTGGACATGAACCCAGGTCTCTCGACTCTGCATCCAGAACTCTTTCCCCAGTATCAGAATGGATGGGGTTGGGCTGGGAGGCATGAGGCAAGCGCTGGCTTGTGAGCACACATCAGTCAACTCCCCCATGGCAGGAGGGCAGCAGGGCCAGTGCTGATGGAGGCCCAGGAGCCCATGGCATGGCAGGGGAATTTTCCCACAAAATGGAGCAGGCTGCCAGCATGCTCATTACCCAACCTTATTCCATCTCATAATAAATGGAGCCCCCGGAGGGCCAGGCATGATGGGGTGGAGTGAGATGGGGAGCGAAGACTATTACGGGATTTTAACCTTCGTCTTCTCTTTCCGGGCCTCTGGAACAGCTGTTCAACAAAATGGATCTGTGCAGACAATCATTTTTGCTGCATTACTTAATATACAGTTGCTCTCGGCAAGAGATATAATTGACTTGCTTAACTAATCAATCTTTCTATAAGCATAGCTGCTTTTCCTCTCCCACTGGGGGAGGGAAGCAGGGGGAAAGGGAGGGAAAGAGAAATTACAAGGAGCAACCTTTGGCATGAATTACAGTGCTCTAACACCCAGCTGAGGCTTCAGGGCTGGGGGGAAAGACCTGCTGCAAAGCATTCTCATCAAGGTTCCTTTTTGGACCAGATGTGGTGTGTGGTAGCCTGGGGTAACAGTCATCTAGGAAGAAATGGCAGCAGAGGTCAGAGGAGCCATGGTCCAGATGATCAAAAAAATCACTTGGGACTGTCTTTGGAGTGATTTACTGTACATTTAGTAATAAGAGTGTGTCCAATGACCAAGGTCTTCACAACTCTCAGATTAAGTAATGGAGTCCTGGGTAAAATCTCACTTGGTTGGGTAAAGAAGCATCCAGCTTCTTCCATGCCCTACCCCTGTCATGCAACTTGGTCTTAGCCAATGAGGCTGACATGTCAAGGCCTGAAACGAGGAGCTTTGCAAAAGAAAGTTTATTCACAAGGCTCCAATTGTGAGGAGGTAGGAGCCCCAAGTCTCCAGTCACCTCCCCCAGTTTGGGATATTAGGTTTATGTAATAAAGATACAAGTTGGCCTGAGGTCTGGGGAAAGATGAAGTCATCAGTGACCTGTGTATAGAATGCATGTTCAGAAAATGGTGATCTTAGCATGATCTGAAACAGAGGCAGTGGCGTGAGCCTGTGGGCCACCAGACTCAATACTTGCAGGTCGTTATTACTTGTCTTTGTGCATGTTTCCCCACCTTCCCATGGAGCTCTGTGAAAGCGAGGATTTTGACTGGAACATCTGTGCTTCCTCAGTGCCTGTTACTTTGTCCGAAATACAGTTAAGCATTCAATGTAAAATTAATACAGAGTTATGAAGTCTAAAATTACAGTGTTGGTATTTCAAGAGAATAGGTTCTTGTCACCAGGTGTGAAATCTTTCTCTAGAAAAAGAGGCACAGGATCCAACTTCTGTTTCAGTCAATGTTTTTATCAATGGCATGGATGAAGTTTGAGAAAGGATAATTACATAATTTGTATATGACAAAGTTTGAAGAAATTAATTGCCAAGCACATTCAGACTCTGACTGTATCAGCAGGCTAAAACACATGCCAAAACCACACAGATGAAATCTAGTCATGCTAAGTGTAAAGTCTTTCATTTAGATTCAAAGAATCAATTGAACAAGTACAAGATAAAGGCACTCTAGCTTGGCAGAGATCCATGAGAAAAAGATCTCAGAGTTTGAGATGACCACAAGCTCAATATGGTGATTCAGTGGCTAAGAAAAGAAAAAATAATTAAAGCATTCCAATTAGAAGAGAGAAGCAACAGCCCATCTATAATCCCTTGGTGGGGCCATTGGTCTGTGCTCTTAGTATCTCATATTAAAAGGAACAGAGGCAGGTAACCAGGACACCTAGGGGTCTAGAAACAGTGAGGAAGACTCTGGGGGTATTTTCTTGAGAATAAATGACAACTAATTTTGAATTCCTGCCCCTTGAAGGAAAGGGAAGTTAAGATCTCCTTGCAATTTAAAGGTTAAAAAGGCAGTCTTGGGAGCCAGAATTGCCTGGGTTCGAATCCCAGCTCTGCCATTTACCAGGTGACCTAAGGTCAAGTTCCTCCACTTTTCTGTCCTCCAGTTTCCCCATATGCAAAATGGGTATAATGCTTCTTACTTCCTTGGTTAAATGAGTTTGCACATGAAAAGCTCTCCAAAAACGATAGAGGCACAGAAATAAACCAGGAGTGATGGCTACTGCAGGGCCGAGTCCACCTGAGGCAGACCAGGACCGAAGTGCAGAAGTTACCAGAGAACACATTTCAACAATGGGAAATTTCCCAACAACTGGAACTGCTGTCCATGCAGGTGGGAAGGCTGTGTTTCTGGTTAGTAGGCCCCTCAAACAGTCTGGACACTGTGGACAAGACCTCCATGCTGCCCGATGTGCTAGATGTGACTCTATCTGAAGACCCTTGCAGCTCTAAGACCTCTGGAGTCTCCAGGAAATTTTCTTCTATTACCTTTGGGGAGCTGGTCAATTTTTCCTTTTATATGGGAAATGTAAGGATGGAGCACCAGGGTGGGTGGGATATGGCTCAATAGTAAAAAGCTTGCCTAGTTTGCATAAGGCTCTGGATTCAAGCCCCAATACCAGAAAAAAAAAAAAGCATCGACAGGACTTCATACTTTATAGAGTATGAAGGCAAAGGCTTTGAGTCCCTACCCATATAAAACAGAGGATGCTCACCCCAGCAGAGCCGGCAGTGAGTCCGGGTCAGTGTGAGTGCTCTGAGTGCTCTCCAGGAAGCAGGAGGCACGTTGCTGGTGGGCCCCTGAGCTCCACACAGTGGGCTTAGGTCTTGTCCCCCACTCCCCCCATGCACACGATGAATGAGCACCAGAAAAGGCCAGGTGCCTGGGGGCTCGGAGGGGAAACAAAAATGAGACTTAATTACAAGAGCCACCAAGCTCCCCTAGGGACAGAGTCTTTGCAGCCAGGTCCAAGGGTGACATTTCATGACGCTCAGGGAAAAGGGCTCCTTTTCTCCTGTGCCTCTGCCTCCCAGATGGTTGCCAGCATGTTATTTCAGCAGAGAGGCTACCTTAGCTAGCAGGGCCCCAGTGAGAATGCACCAGCAGGAGGCCTTGATTGAATGACTGACCCAGAGAAGGACCCGCAGGTGGGAGTGGTCAGATATCCTGGTGGCTGCCTAATACTAATGATTTTACCACTTTCCCAGACCAAGCTGCTTCATCTCCTAGAGCCTCCACTTTCATATCTACAAAACAAGGGGCTGTGCTGGTGGCCCTGAAATGTCCCTTCCTGTCCAAACACAGTCTGCCAAGAAACCTCCCATCCTGGGTTACTTAACTCTCCTGACAACCCACTGGGGTTAGCAAACCAAATTCTAGAGATCAGAGAAGAGGACCCAGGAGGGAAAACGACCTGCCTAACTTCACAGACCCTGGAAGCAGAAGAAACGAGACTAAAGCCCAAATCTGTGGGACCTCAAAAATGGGGCCCTTTTCTCCAACCAGTGGCCCCTTCCTCACACCATACAGGGCACACCACACATGTTCCTATCCCAAGACCTACAAGGTCTTTGTCGTGGCAATCCACAGTGAGTAGGGGGTGGTAAGGAAGGGGCAGAGTCTGCTAAAGGTCAGGACCAGCTCCTCCCTGGTTTTTTGGACAGAAGCTGGATATTGATCTTCCTAGGAGGCAGCATCCTGGCCCCAGAGAGAAGATTGATCAGGGTTTGATGCTGTAAGCACACAGCATCGTTTTGGCACATTAGCTGCGATCTGAGCCTTTCTCTGCAAATGGATGTGATTTTTATGGCATTGTTTATGGAACTGAATATTCAGATTGATTCTCTTTTTCCCTCCCCCAGAGTTGGAAGGAGCAGAAACACCACAACCACCCACTCCTTGGGCCTGTCTCCCCCAACCCGGCAGACAATGACTCAGTTCTCCTCCTTCCTGCAAGACCCTCCACATGTTCTCAGGAATACCAGGGACAAAGTCCAGAGCTCCCATGTCTCCTGATCCTCCTCCATTCACTCCCTGAAACCTAGAAGCCTGTAATTAGGAAAAACAAGGCAAAATAAATGAAACTAAACAAAGCAAACAGAAGAAAAGGCTGTCTCTGAGCCATTTCACGTAGACTAGGTCAGCTGGGGCTCTGCAGAGCAGCTCATCTCCTATCAATCTCTGAGCAGGTGTCTCCCCATTTAGCCAACAGGCCCCAACCCCTTCCTTGATTCCCTAACAAAGAAGCTACAGCATCTCCCTCTCCTCATCCAGCCTTGGCTCCCCTCACCCCAGGTTGCAAGCCCTGCTCCAGGGCTTAAAATGAGGGCAACATTCACTGGCTGTAGGTCCATCCTCTTAACACCTGACCACCTGCTTTTCCTTGGGAGGCAACAGTGTGCAATCACCCCTATCCAACCCCACTCCCATCCCAAAGCACCAATCTCACTGCTGGAAAAGACAATCTGAGAGATCCCTAATGGCCACTGTAACTAGCTAGACTAGTGCATCCTCCTCCAAGCCTCAACCCTCCATCTACACACAACATGGAAGGGCTCTGGCGTCTAATATACTTTTCTTCTTCACAAACTCCTGAAGTATATTAATATGTGAAAAGCACTCCAAATCCTATATGAAGCAACATCTTTTACTGTATTTAACACAAAACTCTCCAAACTTATTTAACCATGGATTTCTTTTTTTTCCTAAAAAAAAAAAAAACAACAACAACAAAAAAAAAACTACTGCCATTTTGGAACTAGGGTTTCATGAAACACACTGCAGGAAACTCTGGATGCCTTTTAACCTCTGACAGGTTGTATCTACAATCTAAACTTCTACAACATTACAGAACATGGCTATATTTATGTGCTGTCTTTCTGGATCTTCAAGCATGCCCCTATTGTCCATCAGGCCTGTCTGCGGGGTGACTGGAGGTTCCTCCTTTGGCATTCATCTGCTGAAAGGGGAAAGATTTCAAGGTCCACACCTTTGAATTTCTATTCTACTGTCAATCTTGCTACCTGCTGCCCCTGCAACAGCACAACTATAGTGGGATCCTACAAGTCAAATTTTGGTTCTGTCTTTGCCACTTACACCTATGGGGTCTTGGAGAAGTCCCTGAAGTCCTCTGAGCCTTACCGTGATACATGGAATTCTAAGATGGCCTCTGAGATCCCCAGGCTAGGTGCAGTGCATTGTAGAGATCCCTCCCCTTGAGAGTGTGGAATCACTTGTGTGATTAGATTACTAATCAGTTGATTTTGAGTTGATCAAAAGGATAATATCTTCAGTAAGCCTGACCTAATCAGGTGAAATCTTTCTAAATAGATGGGGGTCAGAGAATATCCCCAAGCAGGCATAGGACAGGGGGAATGTGGAAGCAAACAGCCATGCTGTGAGTGGCCTATGGATGGAGTCACTTAGCTAAGTGGTAAGGGTGGTGAGGAGGTGAGGGTGGCCTTTAGTTTAGAGTTTTTTGCGACAACAAAATGTGGGAGAAGCAGAAGTCGAAGCAGGTGTGTTCAAGAGAAACATGTGCACAAGAGAGACAGAGGGGATGTGCACCTCCTTTAAAACAACCCAAACTGGTGGTAACTAATCTTATCCTGTGATTTCTAACTCACTTCCAGGAGACCTGATCCAGACTCAAGAGAACTAACCCAGTCTCAAGGGCATTAATCCATTCCTGAGGACGATGCCCTCTGACCTAATCATCACCCTCTAAGCGCCACCTCTTAAAGGCTCCCCTATTTCTCAATATGGGAGCCAAGTGGCAGGCAGCAGTCGAGTATGTGAATGAGAGGGAGTCCTGTGGTTCCAATGGACACTGGCAAAGGCTGTGCATAGGGAACCAAGCTTTCAACACATGAACTTTTAGGGGATATTTAGCAGTTGCGGAGAGCAACTTCCAGCCAATAACCAGTCAGAAATTGGGATGACTACAGCAAAATGAATTTGCCAACCACCCATATGCACATGAAAGTTGTCCCTAAACCTCAGTGAGGTCACAGTTCTGATTGAAACCTAACTTGCAGGCCGGTGAAACTTTGAGCAGAGAGCCCAGCTACCCCATGTCTGGACTTCTGACCTACAGAACTCAAGATACCAAATAAGCATTGTTAAAAGCCACTAAATTGCTGGGCATGGTGTCACATGCTTATAATCCCAGCTGTTTGGCAGACTGAGACAGAAGGATTATAAGTTCAAAGCCAGCCTCAGCAACTTAGCAAGGTCCCGTGTCAAAATAAAAAATTAAAAAAGGTCTGGGGATATGGCTCAGTGACTGAGCACCCCTGGGTTCAATCCCTGGTACAGAAAACATACACATTAAGTTTGGGGTAATTTGTTACATAACAATGAAAACAAATACATTCAGTTCTATAAAGTGGGAATAATGCCTTCCTCATAGGTTTTTGTGAGGATCCAATGGTATGGTATGCATTCCATGATTAACAGAGATTGGCAGATATTGTCTGTTCAATAAATTGTCACTTTAATATGAAGATAGTTACAATATCTACTATGTGAGATTATCATGAGAATTATAGGATCATACTGCATATAATTTGCTCAACAACATTTGTGTCCACAAAGATTAGTACTATGATTGGAGCACAGGACAGGCCACCAAAAGTGACAGCCAAGTTACAAAGAGCCAAATGTGCCTTTCTATGCACAGCCTTTGTCACTGTCCATTGGAACCACAGGACTACCTCTCATTCACATGCTCGACTGCTGCCTGACACTGAGAGCGGCCTCCCAGGAGCCTGATCACTTCTACTCTTTGCACATCATTTCTCACTCTTTCAGGAATGTCCCTGAATGTGCCTTGAGATTTTAGTGAACTGAGCGGTATCAAGCCAGAACCCACATGTGAAAAGAGAAACCTCCTGAGATTGGCTTAACAAATTTAACCTCCTGGAAGCAGGAAGGCCTCACCAATAGAGTTTGAATGTGTCCACATGTGCTGGGAAATTAATCCTCAGAGTCATATGTTAATGGTATTTGGAAGTAGGCCTTTGGGAGGTAGTTAGGATTAGATGCATTCATGAGGGTGGGGCCCAGGGTGGCATTAGTGGTTTTATCAGAGGGAGAGAGTTGAACTAGCACACTTGCTCTGTGTTGCCTGTGACACCCTCTACCATGTTATGGTGCAATAAGAAGACTCTCACAGATGCCAACCCCATACTCTTGGGATTCCTGGACTCCAGAACTGTAAGTGAAATAACATTCTAGTCTTTATACATTACCTAGGGTCAGATATTTTGCTATAGCCATAAAACAGACTAAGACATTAAGTTTCCAAACTCTAAGAAGGTCAGTGATCAGGTTCATTGACAGTCAATCATAATTTCATCCAATAGCAAGCAATTTCATCCAACCATGTGTTGGGCCTGTGCTAGGCATTAGGGATAAGATAGTATCCATGGGAGGTTGAGGGTACAATTTAGTGGTACAGAACTTGCCTAGTATGCACAGGCTGTGGCTTCAATCCCTAGAACTACAAAAACAAAAACAAACAAACAAAAAAGACAGCATTATTGGACCTGAGGAGTTCCTAGTGTGTTAGTGGTACAAACATTTGGTGACAATACTTGGTGACAATAATGAGATTTCCATCAAGGACCCAACCTCAGATTGGAATTCCCCAGACCTATTTGGCTGAATCAAAGGCGAGACAATGACTATTTATTTCTTCGAAGTGGACATTAAATGTCCAGTTATAAGATTTTCAAGCAGGCTATTACCAAGCCTGCTCCCTAATTTTGAGGCAGCGGCCACCCAGTTAGTGGAATAACACACGTTGCATGGAGATGAAGTACCTGAATCAGGTGGAACTGTCAATCCACAGACAGGACAGTGAGCAGGGAGAAAAGTACTAAGCACAGCCCCATGCTGGAGCACTCCCTGTCTCCTACCACTCCTGCTCCTGGCAAGGCACAAAAATAAAAATTCAGAGAGACACATCGTGACAAAGTCATTTAATAAGTTAAAAGTGACTACTACATACCCGGACAGTGCAAATTGCGGATGCAGGGGGGTTTTGTATTTTTAAGAAAGTTGTAGGTGTAATCTCCTTGAGAAGGTAAAGTTCGAACAGACTTGAAAACAAGAGGGTTTGTAAGGAACAGTGGAAAAGCTCCATAAACTCAACAAGCCAAAACAACCATTTACCTGTCAGAGACTTTATTAGTAGAACCCTAGCGGCCAGTTGCAGAAGAGAAGGGGGAAGAGAGAGAGAGAGAGAGAGAGAGAGAGAGAGAGAGGGAGGGAGGGAGGGAGGGAGGAGAGAGAGAGAGAGAAGAGTGAGAGAGGGAGAGGGAGAGTAAGAGTAAGAGAGAGAGCACGAACAGGGTGTTGATATTTAGGGGCTTAACGCAGGATGAGGAGGAGCAGGGCGAGTGGGTTGTTACTTTTTCATTGGCCGAGAGTTCACGCCACTTCAGGGATTGGAGGCACCATTCAAAGTTCACGCCATTCAGTGCATCATGGACCTGAGCTCCCGGAAGAGAAGCGCTCTGGGCGCCATCTTTACCAACAAGGTTAGCCAACAGGTAGATGAGAAGGTTTTTGTTTGTTCTGGATTGTTTTGTTTTTGTACTGGGGATTGAACCTGGGGCACTTAACCTCTGAGCCATAACCCTTTCTATATTTTATTTTTGAGACAGGTTCTCGCTAAGTTGCTTAGAGCCTTGCTAAGTTGCTGAGGCTGGCTTTAAACTCACAATCCTCCTGCCTTAGCCTCTGGTGCCACTGGGAGATGGGAAGTTTTCTAGGCATTAGAATAGCTGGAGCAAAGACCCCAGGGCAGATCTTTATCTGGGAGCAGGGAGGAAGTCGTGGAAGGCCGGAAGGCCGGAAGGCCATGTGGCTGTGGCAGAGTAAGCCACCTGGTAAGTAAAAGTAAATCAAATGGGATGCCTCAGCTAGACTCTGAGGGCAACAGGGAGCCTCTGAGGGTTTTGAGAAGAGGAGTGATGTATCTTTCTTAGGCTTTAAAATGACTTTCTGGTGGTGGCATTGGCAATGGAGGGGGGAGATTAGAATCAGGAAGATCTGTTAAGAGGCTAGTGGAGTAACTCAGGTGTGCAATGAAGATGGCCCCAACCAGGGTGGGAGCAGTGGACATGTGAGAGTTAGTCAGATTCCATATATATTTCTAAAATAAAACAAAAGTGGAGTATTTTCTGGTAATTTGGATAAGGTGTGCAAGAGAATAAGAGAAGGCAACAATGATATTTGGGTGCCTAAGCAATGGGAAATTTGGAGTTGTCATCAGTAGAGAGAAAGGCTGTATATGTACATCACATTTGGAATGGGTTGGGGAGGTCAGGAATCCAGTTTGGGGCATGTTGACACTGAGAAGCCACTCAGGATTCTAGAAAACCCAGGGACGTTTTGCACTTTTAGATAGGTGAGAACAGGATTATGGAGGCTATTGGACATGCAAGCCTCGAATTCAGGAAAAAGATTGACATTGGAGTCATCAGGATATAGATATTTCAAGACCAAGTGAGATCATGTGATCAAAGAGTAGCCCTAGAGTTCACAGAACACCCAACATTAAGAAGGCTTGCAAAAGAGAGGAGGAAAAAAATGGAGGTGAGGAAGAGTCATCTGTGAGATAAGAAGAGACTGTCATATCTGAGAAGACAAGAGGATGGGTGTAATGAGCAGAATCAGAGCATGGCTGATGGCCAAGCAAGATGTAGACTCAACACTGTCCACTGGGTATAGCATAAGGTCATCACTGGTACCCTTGCTAAGAGCAGTTTCAGTGTGGAGTTGGGTGATAGGCTTTAGTGGGTAGGACTAACTCTGTTGTGGAGGTTTGCTGTAATAGGAAGAATGATATGGGCAGTAGCTTAAAATAGAAATGAATCAAGAGTTTTCTTGACATGTGAGAACACTAATTAGCATGTTTATATGCAGACGAGAATGGTTTAGTTCAGAGCTAAAAATGCATATAAGAAAGAATCACTGGAGGCAAGGGGAAGAGTTGACCTTAGCTAGGGGCCTGGACAGTTCATCCATGTGTGGGAAGGCAGAGCATGAACGACAGATGCTAGCAGGTGGGTAGATACAATGGTGGAAATTTGTGGCAGTCCTTTTTTGATTGCTTTAACTTTCTCCATGAAGCAAGAAGAGAGCTGAGATTAACGGCAAGAATGGTACCCGCTGAGACAACTAGGGGTATGTTGTCGTGATAGGTGTTAAGACACATGATATTTATCAAGCTTTTGCTTCATGTTGCCTTAAGCTCTTGACAGGCACCATCTTCACAGCAGTTTCTAGAGGTCTGTTATTATACACACTTTAAAAATGGAGAGATTAGGCTCAGAATAATTAGGCAAGTGGCCCTTCACTACCTGGCTGATAGGGCAAGAGTTAGTATTCAAACTTGCTGCAAAGGCTGTGCCCTTAACTGGGGGAGGGTGAAGGGAGGGGGGGTGGAGGGCAGAAGGATATCTTCCCCATTTCATGTCAGTGAAGGACCAAGTGGAGGAGCTGGTTGGCTGCCTCCAAGATCCATGAACAAATGAATTAATCAGTGAGTTGCTCAGATGTTCCTCACACCTGCTAGGTCCCTTTGGGGTTCTCTTACTATGCTTTGCACATATCTTAATTAAAGACTACATTCTCTTGGTCTTTTAGACTCCATTATCATGTACCTCAGAATTCCCTTGACTCCATTAGGCAGACACAGGACATCTGAGAAGCACGAGTGTTTCTGTATGAGCTTCCTGTTGTTGCTGTAACAAGTCAAGCACAACTTAGTTGTGCTGGAAACAACACAAATTTATTATCTTACAGTCCTGGAGGTCAGATGTCTGATACAGATCTCACAAGCTAAAGTCAAGGTAGTGGAAGGGCTATGTTCCTTTCTGGAGCCTCTAGGGAAGAATCCATTTCTTTGCCTATTGAGCTTTCAGAGACCATCTATATCCCTTGGCTTGTGGCCCCTTCCTCCATTTTTAGAGCCAGCAATACAGACCGAGTCCTTGTCACATGTAACTACTTTGACCTCTTCTGCCTCCACTTTCACTGCAAGGAACACTTATCATTGCATTGGGCTCACTCAAATAATCTAAGACACTCTCCCTAATTCAAAGTCAGCTCATTAGCAATTTAGATTTCCCTTTGTAAAGGTACAGGCTCAGAACATAGACATAGGGGTCTACCACAATGCCTATAGATTTTTAGCTCATGGTCTACTCATGTCGCCTCTCTGGAACACTAGCCTCTGGGTCCTTATTGTCTTCATTCATTCATACAGGAGTATGAACCTTTGGAACCATTCCTGGTCTGAGGGTCATTCTCCTGCCTTACCTATTCATGTGGAATACCTATAGGAATGTTGGAATGCAAAACATGTATTTTGCACCAAATCCACTGTGTGCTGGGAGGGTGTGGGGATTACACAAGGAGCAGGGGAAGGTAGGGTGGGGGTTGGAGGGGGTGGTCCCCTCAGTCTCTAGCACTTTCTCTGCTTCTGCCTTGGTGAGGATTTAACAGATGTATGGGGTGAACCCTGGTGGCTTGTGGGGTTTTTCCTGACAAACATTGTTAGCAGGGCTATTTAAATCATTCTAATTGCTCCAGAAACACCCCATTAAGTTTCCCAGTGAGGGATGCTGAGGAAAAGGGCGAGGAGAAATTGAGGAGAAACTGAAAAAGAAAAGCTGCTAGGGTCCTGCCATTTGGTTCCCGCAGACTTCTATGCCATTTGCTTCAGACAAAGAAGCAGGGGAGGGAGCCAAGGGCAAGGGGAAAACAAACAGATAGTGTCAGGTCCTGCTATTAGAAATGCAAAATTCATTAGAAAAACATTGATTGCAAAGAATTGATTTGGTAGTGATTTGATTGTCAGGCATTTGCTACACCCAAGGAAAATTTTCATTATGATTCAGAATTTGTTAAAAAGAAGATAAGAGAGGAAGGCCTTGAACAAGGACATGCAGTTGGAGCTGCCTGTTGTTGGAGACCCAGATCTGGCCTGGGAGCTGCCCCACAAGATGGCCCTACTATCTCTTCAAGGAACTGGTGATTTGCTTGTCACTATCTCGGGACCTGTAGGCAGTCTGTGTACTCTGCACAGAGACATAGACCTGAGGGACATGACCCCATCCTGCAAAACTGCTTGGGACAGTTCCTTTGTTTCTGCTACCTCCCAGGAGGGGTGACCACACTCTAAGCTCTGGTGGTGCTTGACTCTCTCTCCCTCCTTCCCACCCCCTCCTTCACAGAGAGCTTGCACAGCTGAATCTGGGGCCAGATAAAGAATTGGGGCTTCAGGTTACCAAGCATGCCCAGCCAAAGGCCACCCTCGTACAGCTGCCCACTCCTTGGAGAATGCTGCTAAGCCTACCCCAGACCCTGCTCTCATGGCACACCTGCCTCTGGTCCCAGGAACCCTCCCCTCTTCCACCTTTTTCATTCTCCTGCCACCTTCTCAGTCCTTTAGGGCACTGGGGAAGCCAGGTCCTTTCTGTTTGGGATCCTGGTATACTGCTTTTGGCCTTGACTTCACCCTCCTCACCAATACAGTTTCTTTAGGAAGCTCTTGACTTTTCTCTATCCCATCTTTCCAGAGCCAAGCTCCTCAGCTGGTTCTGAAGATGGCTTTCTATCCACTAAAACCACTTGCCAGTTTCTATTTTACTATTGGGTCATTTGTTCTAGAAGACTCTGTTCCTATCCCTGCACATCTGTTCTGCCATCTTCTGTTTTCCCACATCTGCCTCTGTTTTCTCTCTCCTCTTTTAAGGCACCAAGCAACCACTAGTTTTTCTTGGGTTTGCTCCTTTAATCTCCTGGATGCTGGCTGGGTTTAGGATATTCCACATTGCTCATCTTGGATATCTTCTCTCTTTACAAAGTTTCTTGGACTCTGACTCTAAATCCTCTTCTGTACAATGAAGATGATGATAATAACTTGCCTACCCACCTCAGAGGTTCAGATAGAATAGCCACAGTGTAGGCACTTTGCAAACCAACAGAACCACTCAAATATAAACTGCATTTTTTCTCCAATTCAAGGATATACAATGTAATTTGTATTTTGAAAGCAATCGCCAGTGATTAGCATTAAATTATGAAGAAATGCCTTTGACCGATAATCCTCAACCTTAGATGCAAAATAGCAATGCCATTGGTCTGGTTGAGACTTAAGCATTCTTGGAAAGTTTCCAGGTAAAGTAGTTCTGCAACCAGGGCTGAGAAGCATTGCTTCAAACTTGACTTTCTCATTTTACAGTCATCCCCTAACCATCCCCATGGTCCAGGAGTAAACTCTCCTCCACCACCGACTTTCCTTCCCACCCTCCTTCCTAATCTTCCCATCAACAGTGGATTTTTGGAATGAAATATGTAAGGGAGACAAAAGTCCTCGAACTTGGGAGACTGAAAAAAGGCTTGGAGATGATGGCCCATGGAACTATCAAAGGGAGCTCACAAAGAGAAGCTCCCCTCCACCTTAAAAGATACCTCTGCTTCCTGTTTCCTCTTTCAGACCCCTTATTTGCCTCACCCCAGTCCTGACCCCTCCTCTTCCCCTCATCAGCTGACTCTGATGTTGACTTTATGTAGTCATCAGTGTCTCAGTCCAACCTCTGCTAACAGATGGCAATTTATTTCATCAAATCTAAGATAACATCATTTGTAAAATGCACCACCACCTTATATATCACTAAGAAAGAGAAGCATACTGTCAAATAAACTGTGATATGGCATCCATGGTAAGATGCATCCCAAGTCAGAGATGCTAAAATGTGAACAAATTGAAATTGATGAGACACACAAATTTTACCCATTGATCCCAACTCATCCCCTTCATAGAGCTGCTGTTCCTCAGCTACCTCCTAGGGTGAAACCACCTCAGGTCCCTGCTGCCATCCCTCTCTGCAATTCCTGAGGCCCTTTAGCTGTTGACTAGGAGGAGGGAGAGAGGAAGAAAATATCCCAGTTCTCAATTGCTTCAACCTTCTCCTTCACCACACTAAAGAGTGAGTCTGGTGAAAACCATGGAACCAGCAGGGCTGAGGAAACAGGGGAGACACAGTCAGACAAAGCCCCCTTGGAGCAGCCTTGGCCCCACCGGCATGAGCTGACAGGAGTCACACTCTTCCAGGGACCTGCACACTCCATGCCGCGCACTGCTAAATGCTGGGAGTGCAGTGGCAACTAAGGCTTGCTCCCTGACCTCAAGCATCCTTTCTCAGTCTAGTCAGCTGCCACCTCTAAGCATGTAAAAGGACTCTAAACAGGTCCTCCCGTCCCTAACTCTGTTGGAGGCCAGGGTCAAAAGTCAATCCGGGAAGACTTTACAGAGGGAGAAACAATAGCCAGATCAAGGAGGATAAAGAGGAAATTATCAATCCAAGGAAAGGAAAGGATATTCCAGGCAGAGAGAAAAGCATGAACAATAAAAATCAGGCATAAACGTTCAAAACATATTGAGGAGCTATAGTGGCAAAGGATAAAATGGAGCCCGGTTGTAAAAATCCCAAATGGTAGGCTAAAGAGTTAAGACTTTGGTCCTAGCAACAGGGAGTCATAGAAGGCATTTGAGCAGGAAGGGGCATGCCTTCTATGCATGCATGCAGAACACTTAGTAGCCTAGCACTTCTGCTAAATAGATCACAGATCTCAATGATCTTCTGACACCTGGGCTTCTCAGACTACCAGGTTGTCTCACAGGCTCTGTCCCTCCCTCTCCTTCTAGAAAAACTGAAACTTCAAAGATGGCACAGACATCAGCTCAGAGGGATTGGCTTGAGGGAAACCCTCAGAGGCATTAATGAGATCAATAGCACTAATCCAGGTTGCAGCATCTCTCTGCAGTAGTTCTTGGGGTTGAGGTGGGGAAGAACTCTCATCAGGATCATTTGAAAAGAAGAAGGGATCTGGAATCCAGAGAGTGTTTGACAAGGAAAAGTTAACCATAAGCTTCTGGTCACCAAATGTCACACTGAGCAACCCTCTAAGAGACAAAACCTCAGATGGCAAGGGATGATATATGCAGGGAAAACTGCTTCTATCTACAATTAAGTGATAATTCTCAGCATCATGAGAAAAAGCCAGTGATTCTTTTTTAAGAGTGAAATTTGCTCAAAAGACATCCAGAATTGCTGTAATGAGCACACCCATTCATTTTATTATACACTGCAGGAATTGTCACCATAGCGACTCAGGCTTCTCTCCAGGATTGGACAGTTCCTGGTGACCAAGAGGGACCTCAATCTTTGGTATCCTAGGATTTGGAGTCAAAGTCAGCAAGAAGGATTTGGGGAGGTTTTTCTTGAGGGCTATTTCCTGGAAGAAAAAAAAAAAAAAGAGGCAATGTATTCATTAAAGTAACACTAGCTGCTATAACAAATAAACCCCAAATCTTAGTGGTTTAATCCAATGACAGTTTTGTTTCTTCCTATGGAAGGGAAGTGCTCTATTTCAAGGAGTCATTCAGGATCCAGATGGATAAAAACTTTACTCCCATCAAAAGAGGTTATCTGGGCTGGGGTTGTGGCTCAATGTTAGAGTGCTTGCCTAGCATGTATGAGGCACTGGGTTCAATTCTCAGCACCTCATATAAATAAATAAAATAAAGATCCATTGACAACTAAAAAATATTTTTTAAAAGAAGCAGTTACCCCAGGGTCACCTTGGCACACACTTACAACCAGCAAATAGAAGAATATTGAGACAATATATGCCGAGCAGGCTAATAGAAACAGGGGCTGAAATTGGCATCTGTCAATCACTTCTAGTCAGTTACATGGCCCACCTAGATGGGGATGAGGAAATGTGATCCTTGCCTATATAGGGACTTCTCCATGACAACTTGACACTATAGAAAAAAAACACCAATTCTGCCTAATGTAAATAAGTTTGGTAGAAATAAAGGAAAGAGCACTGGACTGGGAGTCCACAAGTGCTGTGACTACTCCAGGCTCTCTCATAGCAAAATGTATGATCTTTTCTTCCCTATGCCTCAATGTCTTTGTCCTTAAAATGAAGAATGGAAGTAGTTCAATGTAATGGTCTCCAGCAGGCTTTAGCACAAAATTGAGGTTGTGTTGTGAGTGAGGAATAGTCGTCTGAGCCCATAAAAAGTTCCATCCAGCAAGCCACCCCATGGGCATGGAGTCAAACTGCTTTATCTCATTCCCCATCTGACATCATACAAATGGGACCCTAGAGAGACTGGAAATTGAACAGCCCCCATAGGAGAGGAAACATGAAAGGTTACATGATTTGAGCCTGCATGGGGGTCCAAACGACCTTTTCTTGCGTAGAAAGACACAGGCTGCCAATAGAGTGACCAATAAAGCAGACAGTACCAGAATCTAGGCTGTCCCCAAGGACCACAGGGATTGAGTGGAAGGGCTCCTGCTGCCTGAGTCACAAAGGCAAGCTCACGGCATGCAGGCAGGAAATGCCAGAGTGACAGACACACGAAACCCATCTGTTACCACAGACTGACACAGCATTCACATGGTGGATATACAGGGCAAGGTACACACCATAAATGCACACACATGGATGTGCACATATGCAGAGGTACACATAGATGGATACACAGTCAGTAAATACCTGCCCAGAGATGACAAGAACAGACTTGTCTGTGTGTGTATAGTTTTTTTACAGTTATCCACACAGATACACACAGAGGGACATTGGGATATTACACCAAGACTCAGGATAGGTATATGGTAAATGGGCTACATTATGCTTATAAATACACAGAATTCACATTGATTCATTGTGTTCACATGGATATCCACAGTTCACCACAGATAGAAATGTACACTGAAATACATACACAGCAACATACATATGCAGCCACCCATGACCAATGATGCCACACATGTATACACCCATGTACAGAGTGCATCCAAATGAACATCTTACAATCAACCAAGTCATGCAGACATGAATGCAGTGGGGAACTGGGGCTCATCTTAGACCCTGGTCAAGCATGTTGCCCTAAGTGAATCACTGCCCTTCTTTGGGCATCAGTATCCTCACTTATAAAATATGGAGACTTGAAAAGGAAACCTATAAATGCCATTTCCAAACTGGCTAACAAATATTTATAATTAAACTAGAAGATGGCCCATGTCCATGATCCAGGACATGGACTACTAAGTCTATGAAGGACTGGCAGGCAAAGAGATAACTATCAAAGCATGGGTCACTAATGATGCCTGCTCTACAGAGAGCCAGACGTTCAGGAGATCAAACAAAGGTGACCACAGAGCCTCCTTTCAAGGGGCCTTGGCTTCCTCAACTGGACAGTTAGAAGATGAGTATGTGGCCTGCCATCCTTTAGGTGTCATGCTAGTCCCATCACTTACAGAAATGGCATGCCAGTACAGCTGGAAAAGGGCAAGGTTTAAGGGGCATTCAGGAAAGAAAGGATGGGGAGGAGCTTTCTCTTGAGCCTCTGGACCACTGGGATAGGAAATCTGTTCAAAGGTCTTCCAGAGGGCTAGAGCCATATGAAGAGGTCCAGACAGGTGACATGCTTTGAGCAGTAAGAAACAACACTAGAGGCCAGTTAGATGCTGGTCACTCTGCCAGCATGAAGCCTACAGCAGCCCTGTTGCTTAGGGAACTCCAAAAGTGGCCTCAGTGTAGATCTGCGTGCCCTGTCTTCTTGTCCAATGGCTCATAGCTCCCTGCAGGATGACACTGCCAAGGTCCAAGAGGTGAGCATCCAAGTAGTATGGGCCCCTAATACCAATGTGCCCACATATGAAGACCTGTGTGCACCTGTATGACTCTCAGGGGGCGCTGCATGTATATGTTTATTGGGTCCTTCTACACATGCCTGTCTGCACTCTCAGCCTCTGGAACTCTTGGACATTACACACTTGAGGATGAAAATCTGTATAAACATACTTGTGTATGTTTTGATTCATTCATGGGGACCAAATCAACCTTGAAGGAAAAGCTATTTCCTATGTCCCTACCCTGACATGTACATGTTGGGAAGAAATTCTCTGTCCGGCTCTTCACCTTCCTCCATTACCTGACTCTCTGCTTACCTAATTGATAAGGCTATGAAAAACCAGGGCCTGTATGGCCAGGGTCAGGGGTAGAATTCCCACTTTCTCCCCCTTCTCAGCAGGCAGGTAAGGTGGCTGAGTGCTGCCCTCAAGAAAGAAGACCTGCAGGTTTTTGGGTTCTTGCCTCTGATTCTGGGCAACCTTAAAGTAGAAGAGATGGGCAAGAAGCCCATGGGAGCTTATTTCTTTAAGTCAACTTTACAAGCAAGAAAGATGGTATGCCAACAAACCTAATTGGGGTATGCTTTACAACCTATAAGCTATCTATCGTAAAACATACCCCAATTTCAGAAATGTGAAAATATGTGTGTCTTAAAAAGAGATGAAATGCAGCAATATTTGGATCACTACCTGCCTCTTGTGCCTATTTTTCATGTGGTTAAAAAAATTGGGGAGAAGAGGGAAGTAATTCATTATCACCTCGAATCTCTAGATATTTGCACACATCTGTACATGGGGGTATCTGTGATTATCCAGCCATTTTAGCTGGGCCTCTGGTGTCTGCCCATCTGTGGGTCACTGGTTGTGTACACTGATGGCTGAGAACCTGAATTTAAGTGTGTGAATCACTGAGCATGTGATGGCTGTACACATGAGTACATTTATGTGGGTGTGAATGACTTCATGTACTTGTCAGCACGTACTGTCTCTGGGTGTGAGTGTGAGTCACAGCCTCAGACCCAGACTGCCTGGCCAGCATCCTGGAAGGGCCATCAGCTATAAACCAGAGGGATGAGAGTGCCAGGGCCCCTCTTTCTTGTTCCTTCATTCTCCTTGCACTGGCTTCTCTCTCCTGAAGAGGTCACCTAGAGCCCCTCCAGAGACAGGCTCCACCTTGCTTGTCTGAGAACAACAGGCACAAAGCAATCTAGTAATTAGTAATACGAATGTCTCCCTGTCAGGCCATTATTTCACCAGGACAAAGAAGAAGCTCAGGGGGCTCTGGGGGCCAGGAACAAAAAGGATGGAGAAATTGTTCCTTTACATCTCTTGAGCAGAGCAGGGACCCTCACTCTGTAAGACTCCTTGGTCTCCTCCTCATACCCATATCTACCTCCCATCCTCTGTCTTCTTTCTGTTTCTTGACCCCAAGTATCCAGGCAACTGTCATTCCCCAGTCATGCAGAGAGAATGAGATCTAAGGCACAATGGAACCTAGATACAGTGTGCCCAAAGCTCAGGGCAGAAGCACAGCAACGACAGATAGATGGGTTTGCCAATCCTCTGCCTGTGGATTTGGAAGGACACAAATTTTGCAGAGATGGGCAAGTGTG
This sequence comes from Callospermophilus lateralis, assembly GCF_048772815.1. NCBI lineage: Eukaryota > Metazoa > Chordata > Mammalia > Rodentia > Sciuridae > Callospermophilus > Callospermophilus lateralis. Next base: position 111,254,988 of record NC_135306.1, on the reverse strand, counting down.
GAGTGCCTTAAAACAATACTCTAGAGGACATGAAACTGACAAAAGAACATAAAGAAGGAACAAGAGACATGGTCTTTTTTCTCAAGGTGCTTAAAAACAATAGGAAGGAAAGAAAATTTCCATAGAAGACTATAATACACAGCACATACAGGAAGTGTCTGAGAGAAAGGCCAACAAGTGTTATGAGAGATGAGACCCCTACCACCTACAAAAAGTGGGAAGCGCTTCTCAGAAGAGAGTGCATTTGAACTGGACCATTAAGAATCAAGAAATAAAGAATCCAAAGGGAAAAAGATGGCCACAAGGGCCATTATGAAGATGAAGATCATGGAGGTGGTGATGATGACAACATCAATGACAACTATGAAAATTCCCTTGTCCCCTTCTAGCAATTCCTCCTGGGCCCAGACTCAGTCGCTCTATCCATTATTGCCTAACCAAGTCCAAAGACGTTTTACCTCTCCAGCTTCTGCTTCCTGGAATTTCTAGAATATAGAGGTGATCGAACCTGCCCTCCTCAGTAGATAGCCACTATGATATGATTGGAAATAGGTCTTTGGTCCTGGCTCAGTGACAGGGCAGGCTGAGAATAGATGAGAAGATAATAAAAGGAAAGAGGGGGGAAAAGACAATACTTTGCATCTATAAAATGCTTTCTAGCTTTAAAAGCATTTTTACATACATTATCTCATGCTGGCAAGAAAGGTAATATCGACCACATTGCAAAGATGATAAGCAGACACAGAGAGGTGGGGGTTAGCCATGATCACACAGTTGGCCTTGGCTTCCTCTGCTCCCACAATGCTGCCCAGAAGGGCAAGTGTGGACTCACTCTGAGCCCATCAAGAAGGACTAGATGTATGCTCTGACGATCAGTCTCTCACAGAGCAGATTCCTACCAGTTCTCCAGAAGGGTAGAAAGCCCAGGTGTCCAGCAACATCCATGGCCAGAGAGCCATTGTCTAATCTCAGACCCTGTGTTTAATTTCCAACTGGAGCCCTATCCCTTTCTGACAGCAAACCCTCCAGGAGTGTCTAAGAATGTGACCTTAGCACAATGGCAAGCTGTGTACCCACCAGACACTCAGCCAGCTCAAGTATATTTCTCAAAAACTGGCAGGGATCCTAGTTACCTCCAGAGAAAAGCTGAGCCTTTCATTGCCTGGCCAAATCTCCATCTCCCACTATCCCTTTCTGGCCATCTTTTCCTTCCACAAAACCAGGATGCTCACCATTCATCCCCCAAATTCACCTGCATGCCCTTCTTGTGGACTTTTGCTCTGTCAGTGCCCTTCACCTAATACATCCCTCACCCTCACCCCCTGCTGACCTTCAGTCTTGTCTCCTGTGTAGGTCCTTCCTCCTCCTCCATTCACACCAGTGTCCCTCCACCAGCAGTCTGTCACTACCAAAATATCACACCCATCCCAGTGGCAGTGATTGATGGATGCTTCCATCACCACCAGGAAGCCTGAAGACCATTAGGGAACCTCAGGGTAGGTCCGCATCACTTCTGCATCTCCCACTCCCCAACCTGCACACACAGAGCAGGCACGTTTCATATTTATTAAATGATTTTTCATCATTTAATGTCATAGTGATGGTCACCACTGCTGATGCTGAGTCTTGCACTGTAGGACAGGGTTCCACCAGGAGGGCACAGAGTAGAGCCAGGAATTTTAACCTGGGCTGGGCAATGATATGTTTGCTTGGGGGCAGTGGGGTATGGATAGAGAAGTGTCCCAGGCTTGCTAGACTCATAAAGACCCGCCTGGGAAGTCCCCACTAGCAACATCCCTCTCAATCAGGCCCTCCCAGGAAAAGGAAGACACTGAGGACCATTCAGATCCCCAGAAATGTCAACACTCTGTGAAAGAGGTCTCCACTGGCCGGGGGAAATCTCCAGACTGCCTGCACTTGTGATAAGCACAATAAATAAAACAATGAGACCCATTTGAAGGCACTTGTGAGACAGTAGAGCTCTGAGAACTTCACTTTGATGAGTTTGAAAGGCAAAGGAAAGAAAGGAGAATGAGTTTCCTCTTGGGCCCAGGTTTGTTTATCCTGCTTCTCAAAAGCCAGAGCATACAAGCTTGATGGTTTCAAAGGGCTGTAAATGTTTCTTGAATTCTAGACCAGATTATAGCAGGTCAGAAGATGCTTGTCTGCCCTGAGCCAGAAGAGGTACAGTCACAATGGCTCCCTAGAGGGTTCCTGAGGAGGACTGGCTTGAGTCCTCCATTAGGAGAGCCCTAGGTGAAGGGATAATCACAAGGTGGCTATAAGATGCAGATAAAGTAGTCCCTGTGGGTCTGAGGAGTGTGAGTGTCTGAGAATAGAATCCTGGACCAGGAGCCTAGAGTCCAGGTGTTTGGGCCTAGATCTGCCACGACCTTGCTCATGGCACCCCTCTATTGCCCTTTGTACTTTGTCTTTGTAAAGGGTCTTATCTGAGGTGCCTCTGAACCCTATGTTGACTCCACCCTTCTTTAGGTAGTAGCTCCAAAATGAATCCCCAGGCTCCTTCCTGACCCCCCTCCTCCCCAGCTTATTTAAGCCCAAACCATCCAGATCCCATTCTGCATAGGCCTTTCCCAGCACACATCAGTCAAAATTTCACTCATCTGGCTGGAAACCTCATGATCATACCTTAGCATGTCTCCCCTCATTATGGAAGCTTGAAACCTGCTCCTTCGGGGCCACAGCCTAGCACTTGAGTGCAGTTCCTACAGTTCATAATACTAATAGCAGAAGCTAATATCTCTGACGTCCTTATTCCATGTCCAGCTCTTTAAACATACTCCCTACTTGGTCCAACCCTTTCTACAGATGAGAGAAACCTAAAGCTTGAAAAGATTAATTCATCCTCCTGTTGCCTCCGCAAAAGGCTCTGGCACCCATTTCACAGCAGGCTCACCAGGTCGGCAGCCAGATGTTCCCATTTTAGCAAAAAGGAAATGGGACTGAGGAAGGTGAAGCACTTGCCAAGATCACAGCTAACAAAACAAGCAGCCACACTGTGACTTGGATCCCCATCCCAACTGCCCTGCTTTCTGATGCACTCTCCCACTTTCCTCCAAGCCTGATGACCTTCCAGAAAGCTGTTCCCAGGCTCACACTCATGTGGAAGAAATGGCAAGGGTTGGGGACAGGGGCAAGGGGGGCCAACCTGTCAACTGTCGCACCCCTTCTCAGGACATCCCGACACCCTCTCTGCCTGCCACTTTGGCCACAGCCAGGCAATCAATCTACTCCACCTCCCCTGTGGATCATTACTCTATGTACAGCCAGATACTGATGGACATGGACTCTGAAGTGATCACTTCAAACAAGTTCCCACTGGACAAAGATTTCTGGGAAAAAAACAAATAACGTGCAGTGCCTCTCCCCACACCTCCACGGCGGGCCTGCCTGTAGGCATGCTGCTGAAGCAGACATGGGCTGCTGGGGTGTGCATTCTGCCTCCATCTTCACTCACCCTGTTGCCTCTCCCGTGAGGCCCAAGGGAATCCTCAGCACTGGCACAACCTTTGTAGGGCCAGAGGTGCAACGTGACCTCTTCAGAGGAGGCTCACAGCCTGCCATCGTAGATGAAGCCACAATTCAGACTAGGGGCATGCGCCCCACACACTGCTCTGGCGCACTCTGTAGCTCCAGCTCTGAATCTAAGCCACAGCACAAAATCTGAACAAGGCAGCACAAAGCCTATTTCTTCCCATGACTGTGTGTATGTGCATGCATGCGCAGGTACGCGTGTGTGTGTGTGTGTGTGTGTGTGTGTGTGTATGTGTGTCACTGGGGATGGAATCCCCAGCCTCACTACATTCTACTGCTGAGCTATATTCCCAATCCTGAAAAACTATTGGCTATGAGTTCTCACTGCCTTCTTCCCCACCTGCCCTTCCTGCTAAAGAAAGAAGTCCTAGATGTTTAGGCAGCTTCTGGCCCTCCCTTCTTTACTGTTGAAATCAAGTAAAGTGGAGAAGAAATTCAAGAGGTAACAAGCTGAAGTCAGAGGTCATGATTGCCAACATGGGCATCTGGGCCACAAGGAGTTAAAAAAAATTTTAATTAGTGTCCAATAGTTAAAACTCTGATTTCTCACTAAGATTCAGACTTCTCTTGACAAACTCAAGAGCTCTGTCATCTTGGACTGTATTCCTGCAGGCTTTCATTTAACTATGTGCCTGGTCCCATTCCAAAAGCTTGAATTCTGAGAAGAACAGGGCAATAGAGGTCACTGTTCTTGAGAAAGATTTCTTCAAGGAATCCCTGTGCAGGGCGTGGTCCCTCTAGTTTGCCACAGTCTCTACTATTCCCTTTCATCCATCTAATTTGGTATCCTTACCTGGCCCTGGAGTCGGTGACCTCCTCCACTTTCTGGTTAGAAAGGGCAGAGAGCTGAAGCAAATGCGATGAAATGTTAACTTCTTTTTAATCCACGGCAGGTGCCTAAGTGTTTGTTGTATTATGCTGGTTTTGTATGAACATCTGAATCACTTTTTTTCAATTCAAAAACAAAAATGAAATTAAAGAGAGTTGCTTGCAGGTGAAAAGTCTAGGAGGGTGAAAGAAATCAAAGCAAGCCAAGGCTGTGTTCAGAATGGCTTTAGAAAGCTTAAGAGGAGGGAAAAGAAGATGTGGCGCGGCCACTGTATTCTGTGGGATATGGAGAGAGAGAGATGAAGAAAAAGCATTTAAAAAAATGTTTCTCTATGTTAGTAATAAACACCCCTTTGGCATTTTTCAAGTGGTTTTATAAAATATTTCAATTATTTTTCCATGCTTTAGAATGCCTATCTTCTGTTTCTTTTGAATGTACCACTGTGGGATGGGAACGTCAATAATACCTAGAAAGTGCCGTGACAGGGAAGTCCAAGGGACTGGGGTAGCTCTTAAGAGGGGTACCCCTCTGATCCAGAGTCAAGAAAGGGCCCCAGGGAGGAATCCTTTAAACTGAAAGGTGGATGGATAGATGTTAAGACAGCATAAGGTGGAAGATGATGTGAGGAGGGTGAAGGTGAAGGGTGTTCCAAACAGTGGACATTGATCCTTTAAAGGCTAGGAGAACAGACACTAGAATCTGGAAGTGGCTGAGGTGACAGGTCAGAAAGATTGTAGCAGGGATTAAGGGATTAAGGCTGAAGGTTGGACAGGGACCCTGCCAAGGCTTCAGGAGCTATAGACAACTTGTGGGCTATGTCCTGTGGGACAAGAGAATAGTATGGTCAGTTTGTATTTCAAAATACTCATTTGTCTGTTCTATGGGAAATGGATCAAAGTGGGGCAAACAGGGGCAGGGAGACTAGTAGATTATTGGAATAGACTGGGAATGAGATAACGATGACTCTCTAGCGAAATGGGAATTGCTTGATCCCAGTGACATAGAGGAAATGGCAGGCACAGTGAAGGTCCAAATCGGCATGGTGTCCCCAGCACCTAGCATGCTTCCTGATGTTCAGTGTAAAGGAATAATAAGTATTTACTGAAGGCATCAATAAATGAATAAAAGACCTAAGGAACAAACAAGTAAATCCTGGTATATAAATGTTAGCTTTCTTGGATCTCATCCCCTCATTGCACAATTTTTTTTAAAGTGTCTACCAATTTCTAAAAGTCCACTATGTACCAAGCAACAGTATTATGTAGTTCAGAGATGTCACCACCACATCATCTCTAGGCCTCACAAAACTCCTTCAGCCCAGGTGTTATTATTCCCACTTTGTGGGAAACAGAAAAGCTAAGCAGTCTGCTCACATTCACTTGGTGAAAAGAGAACTAAATTCCCACCCAGGTATGTTCTTCCCATACCTCCTAGATTCTCAGAATGACCCCTTCCGGGTCGAGGTCCCTCCATGCCTATCCCTCACCTTTGTACCCCAGGAAAAAGAAACCAGCTATGGAATAAAAGGAAAGTCAGAAAGCAAAAACCTGAAGTTCCAGAATATCATCATCACCAACAAAGATTTAGTGAACATCTGCAGTACACCACTACTGTGCTGGACAATAAGGACACCCTGTCTTAGAGGAACTGAGGCTAATGGGGAGGAGGGTGACTGTGGAAGGGGTCAAGTCTTGTGAGACCACATGCAGAGGCTCACAGTGATAAATGGGCCGGGCACACCAAGTGCAACCAGGTTATAGAGTCTGTGAGGGGAAGAGTGGCAGGTAAAAATGGAAACACGAGTGGGTGACCTCTGAATTGGGTCATAGTGATGGGGCAAAGAGAAGGGACAGAAGTTAAAGACGCTTCAGTGGTGGGTTAGATGGAATGGTGAACACTTGGTTTTGAGAATAATGGACAAATACCCACCAGGAGGTACTAGAGAATCTGAGCTTTTCAGACCTAATTGTCTCCCAGTGGCTCCATGTCCCTGGCTCCAGCATGGTTGCTGGGATAATCTGTTGTTACCCAGAGCCAAAGAGTTCCCTCAGGAGTCGATCAGGGGACAGAGAAAGCACTCAGTCTCTGCCCCAGCTCCTCCGTCAATATGCAGAAGATTCTGCTTCCTTTTCTTCTCTTCTTACCTGTCGAAATTCACAAATATGATCAACCCACTTGCCCCTCAAACAAAATAACTCCATCTTTGGCTAAATAGAGAAGAGGAGATCGAGGATTTGAAGAGACACTTATTTATCTCTTTACCAGACAGTCTAATGAATAATTTCATGTTTGCAAAAGCTCATTTTGAAATTTGAAGACAAGAGATATATTGCCAAGGCGGCTCTAATACTGCGACATTAATTTTGCACTGAAAGATTTACTCAAAAATTAGATTTTACAATTTTAATGCCTCCATTCTTTTCTTTAAATAAGCTGTGAAATACAGTTAATTAGACTTAAACCCTGGAAGCTTAGACATTTGAGCTTTGGTGTAAGCTACAAAAGAAAGCAAGCTTTTTCACTTGCAAATTAAATCTAAATTCATTACACGCCTAAACCTATACCACTTGCAGAAATCCTACTGGGTTGAGGAAGGGTCTCCTTGAGGCTCCAGATGTCTCCCTTGGAATCTTGGCTGCAGAGAAGGATTGAGAAAATGAAAGGGGAGACAGACTGGGGCTAGAAAAGACAGCATCTGACAAAGTTGTCTTGGGCAATGTTGGGACACCAGCTATGAGCTTTGCTTGGGAGAAAAAAAAATTTCCATGCTCAAAAATACTAGGGATCCTGCTTCCTTCTTGGAAAGTCTTAAGGTTCCAAGAAGTAAAATAAATAAACAATAAACAAACAAACAAAAAATACTTGTTAAACTTTGTTTCATCAGAATTTCCCAAGCATATTTGTCCCTAAATCCCCAATTGATTAAAACAACTGATGCTTGGGTCTATCCAATGTTCTGTGGAACCTAGTCTGACAGCTCCTGAGAACTACTTTCTCCTCCGCAGATGTGGTCTTGGAGACTCTGCTCAAACTTGCTGTTCTCTTCCATGTTGATCTTTTCATTATGAGCTATATATAAAAAAAAATCACCTACATACCTACTTATGAAATATAAAGTTGAATTCATAATAGGTTAAGGAGCTGGTGGGTCCAAGATAGATACAGTACAGGTATTCATCTGAGTGATTTGGCCTACCTGATACAGAGAAGCAAACAATTCAAAGGTGTAAGAAAGTCCAGGGACCTTTAAGCCCCACAATTTCACCTAATGTTACAATCCTTCTACAAAACCTGCGACAGCTTTGTGCAGTACTTGAGCACTTATGCCTGGGAAATCACTGCTCCCTGGATGTCCATCCTGTTCTGTAGATAAAAAGCTACTTTCTTGTAAGACCCCTCACTGGGCTGGAATACAACTTGTCCAGAACTCTGCCAGGTGAGCTCCAAACTGACTGGACAAGGGATTCCACTCCTGGAAATCTCCACTGTTCTCTATTCTGCCTACATTTCTGAATCAAAGTGATTCAGATTTAGCTACTAGGCAAATTTAGCTACCAGTTTGTGACAGATTCCATGGGCAAACCCCTTTCCTTGGTCTACTGCTTCCTAACCCTTCTGGAGACCAAGAACCCCTTTGAGAATTCAATAAAATCAATGGGTCTTCTTCCAGGAATTGTTCAATATTAGAATCTTCTCCAACACCTTGACCTTTGTCCACTGGTCCAACACCTTGACCTTGTCCACTATGTAACATCCTAATGGAGACATCTTGATCTGATTGTCAGTAATGGCCAAATCTAAACAACCTCAATAGATGTTAGGAAATTTGCCAAATGTCAGCTTATATAACTTCAGCTGTGTTCTTTACTTTACAGGACGGACACATTTCTGCCCACTGTCTATTACAAGTATTTCAGACATAATTCATCTTTGAAAAGTAATAATAGAAATGATAACTGTGTTAGTCAGCTTTACATTTCTGTGACCAAAATAGCCAACGAGACCAACTTAAAGGAGGAAAAGTTTATTTTGGCTCACAGCTCCAGAGGTTTAATCCCTCGTCAACTGAGTCCACTGCTCTGAGCCCAAAGTGAGGAAGAACATTATGGTGTAAGGGTGTGATGGAGGAGTGTTGCTCTACTCATGGCAGCCAGGAAGCAGAGAGAGAAAGGAGACAGAGCCAGAAGGAAGATGAATACTTCTACACACACCCCCAGGGACCCACCTGCTCCAACCTTGCCCCACCTGCTTTAAACTAGGATGAACTAACTGATCAGATTACACCTCTCACAATCCAATCACATGAACATTCCTACATGAACACAGGAGCTTTTGGGGAACACCTCATATCCAAACCATAACAATAATAATAATTCTATCTTTCTTCTACAGTTTGTAGAGTTCTGACATAAACTTGAATTTGATCCTCACCATGGCCCAATTCATAAGAGTTATCTTTTTTACTTTTAACAAAGATAAAAACAGGCTCAGAAAAGTTGAGTGACTTACCTACTACCTCAACAAAGAGACAGGGTCCCTGAGTCCTCTTCAGTATCCTCATAAAATACCATGATGCCTCCAAATTAAAAACCAAAACTCCACATTTTCACATAGTACTCATGACCCTTGGTGTCACAGAGGGAAAGCAGGGTATATTCTTTGCAGTATTAGGGAAAGGACTAACCGATTATTTTGTGCATGACAGGATTAAGAATAATGCTTTATATTTTTAAATACCAGGGTTTTGAACTGACTCCACTATTTGCCAGCTCTGTAACTGTGGGTAATGTGTTTCACCTTTGGAATTAAGAACCTAACTGAAGTCATGGATCTTATAGGAGGGCTAAATGGGATAACACACATAGCATGCTTGGCACAAGGTTACACACTCAACAGATGTTAGACTAAAAAGGAATGTGGGCCAGGGAAGCCAAAAAAGTTTTCCTGGGAGAGGTAAGATCTAAATTGGGTTCAGGAAGTGGTTGTAGGTGTGGGTATGTGGAAGACAGAATGAGGCCTATGGAAAGGTATCCAGGCAGAAAATTGTAATGTGCATCAGGGATGGAGAAGGTTATAAATAAGTTAGTCTTCAATAATACATGTTGCATGGGTGGGGCGGGGAGCAGAGAGTGGGAAGTCAGGAAGATTGGGGCTTTAGAGTTTGGACTTCATTCTGAGACCAAGGGGAATTACTGAAGGATTTTGAACTGGACTGTGATGTAAGATGATAGTCAATGACAGATAATTGGAAGTGGAGCACAACTTAAGACTAGAAACAACCCTGGAGGATACTGCAGTGGCCTGGGTGGCAGAGATGTAGACTATTCTCATTCCTCATTTGGCTGTAACAGGGAACTTCCCACCTTGTTTCCAATCTCCAGGCCCCCTCCTTATCCTTCCCCTGAGTTTATCAGGCAGAATCACTGGGCATCTGTGATGGACCCTGTTTCAAGATTCTTATTCTGATGTCCTGGCTTGTGACATAGTTCCAAACTGCCTGAGATAGTTCTTCCTGGCCTGAATTGCCTCCTTGGGCACTGGACACCTACTCTTGGGATCTGCCCACCCCTGCTATAACCCACCATGCTGACAACAGCAGCATGATAAGTCTAGGAATGTAGCTCAAGGGTAGAGCACTTGCCTAGGATCTCATGAGGCCCTGGGTTCAAACCCTAGGACCACAGGGAAAGGAAGGAAGGAAAGAAAGAGAAAGAGGGGGGAAAGAAGGGAGGAAAGAAAGGGAGAGAGAGAAGGAAGAAGAAAAGGGCAACATAACAGTAGCAGAGCCTTCAGGGAACTTCCACTCCAGCATAGGGGGAAACCATGTAAAAGATGACTAAGATTCAAGGACTCAATGATTCAAAAAGCTTGCCATAATTGTTCTGACTAAACTGCTATGGCTCTTGAATATATTTTAAATCAGAGAAGTCTTCACAGGTCTCCATCTCTTTGACCAATATGACTATTTCCATCAGCACCACGTGTCTGTGGAGGACTTGCTGCCAGGGGATGTGGTTTGCATAGCTTTCCACCCTGGCTCTAGAATTTCTGCTTCACCTCTCTGCATGCTCCAGGTATCTCCTTGGGCTTTTCTTAATCAAGGTCATGACTGCTACTCCACCCAGCCACCTATGCACATCTCCTTCTCTATGATTTGCAAATGCACCCACAATGAGATTTGAAGGGAGGGAAAACTTTTTGAGGAAAACAAAGGGGGAAAAAGACTATTAAAAGAAACATATTTGCATAGTGTTCATTTCTGATTGCAAACTTAGCACTTAGCAAAATATTGACTTAGAAGGCATGCCGTGCAAGGTCCCCAGGCTTTGGTTTTTTTATGTCATTTCAACCTTTCTTTCTCTGAATACTTAAGAGATACTTGGATTTCACTCCAAGCATAATAGCTGGCTTTCTTTCAGGTGCTGTGGGATCCTTATTACCTTTTTGAGCCTATTTTGTCTCTAAATTAGGGTCCTAGGTCACCGCATTGAATTAAAACTGCTTCTCTTACATCTCTGGCTCTGTCTGGCATGGACATACTCCTTGGCATGCCATTTTCTGCCCATGTCCCAGCCTGGGCCTCTCTGCACTAACCCAAGAGTCTTGTTTCCATTCAAGACTATCATGGTTTGAGTCTTAAATATCTCCCAAAGGCGCATTTGTTGAATGCGTGCTATTGGGAGATTGAAGGAACCTTTAGGATGTAGAGCCCAGCGGAGGGAAGTTAGGTCATTGGGGGTGTGCCTCTGAATGACATATTGGGACCCCAGGCTCTTCTTCTGTTTCCCACCCACCATGAAATAAACATTTTATGCCATACACTGCCGTGATATACTATAACTCCACAGGCCCAAAGTGATAGGGCCTAGCGATCATGAACTAAAACCTCTGAAACCATGAGACAAAATACATCTTTCTTTTAAGTAGATTTTTTCAGATATTTTGTCATGGTAATAGAAAACTGACAAACACAAAGACCCTCCTGATTAGGCTGGAATAGTCCTTTCGCCCATATACTCCTTCTATTATGTGTTTGTTGACTGCTAGGTGCCAGTAAAAACAGTGTCTTCTCAGGGACGCTCAGCTTCTGCACCCCTTGCTTAGCCATGCCTCACTCTCATGGACTTCCGGGATGCCTGGAGGGCTGACAATGTGGCTAAATCACAAGTCACCTTCCAAGGATCAGAAACAGACCCCATTTCCCTTTCTGCTTGGAAATCCCGCTCCTTCTTTACACCCAGCCTCAGTTCTCCTTGGATCAGCAGAGTCATCCTGTCTAGAGCAGCAAGCTGACAATTATAATAGCACCCTAAGCATAGCCTTCCCCTGCCTGTTCTGTATTCCACAGCTCAGTGGGACAGAAGAGCTTTCCATGGAGCACACCTATGCCACTCCCCAGCTTCAGACTCCCAGCAACTCCCATTGTTCTCATAGAAAACCTGCTGCAGACAGTGCCCTTCATAAAGCATTTCCCTTCCCAGCCTCATCCATGATTGCCCCACCCCACAACTGCACTCTAGCCATTTGAGTTGGAAGATCCTAAATGTGCTCGGCTCCTCAATAGTGCCTCTGCCCAACTCCCTCCATAAATGTAGAGAATGCTATTCAACCTCCAACTCAAACATTGCCTCCACCAGGAAACTCTCTTTGACCTCTCTAGACAGAGGCAGCCACATTACTGTCTGTGGATTCCATAGTGCTACATTTGAAACTGTAGTACAAGACAATGCCTTTCTATAATTATGTATGTCCTGTCTCCAAGTCATAGAATTGTGGCCAAGAGCTCAGACTCAGAGTCTAACAGAGCAAAGATCAAATTCCAGCCTTATCATTTACTAGCTGGGCGCCTGTAGGCAAGAACAGATCTTAGACTCAGCTCCTTCCTGTGTAAAATGGTAATAAGGATAATGAGACCCACCTTATAAGGTTGTTGTGAGAAGTAAGTGAATGCATATAAATCACATTGCCTGGATAGAATAAGCAGCCATTCAATATTGGCTTATTTTATTTTAGACTCCGTGACCCTATGTTCTTACCACATAGGAATAACAACATCTATCCAAGCACTGCTTGGATCGACTCATTTAATATTCATAATAACTGCATGAAGGTGCTATTTTGTTATCTCCATTTTGCTGATGAGAACATAGAGGCAAAGAGCCTAAGTAACTTTGTGCAGACAGTGAGCAGCAGGCCCAGAGCTAGGAAATCTGACTCCAAAGACTTCTAACTTGCTAATCATACCCCACTGTCTTCATGTATCCATCCATCCATTCAACTTTGTATCCTTAGTGCCTACCACAGACTCAATGCATCATGAGTTCTCCACAGTGATTGTTGACTAGAGACAGAGATTCCAATGCAGAGAGGCAGGCTCTCCCTGTTATCTGCTCTCCTGGCTGCTCCACACTCTCTAATGAGTGTGGAGCACTCTAATGACTCAGAAGCCCGAGTGGGAATGGATTCCCATCATCCCTCTTTGGTAAATGGAGCAGACTTCCCATTGACTAGGAAAGGGGAGGAAGGCTCCTTCCTGGACCCTGCAATCCCAGTCTCTGCTCTACCTCAGAAGACCCCTGATACCCACAATTGTCTGCATAGACAAAGGAGGAGAGAATGTGAACCTTGGACAGAGAGAGATAGAGAGAGCACTTGACTCATTAGCTGCATATTAAATTCTGACGTTTAAATCTGATGGTATCCAAGTAGGGCTGGGCAATGAATTAATCCCAGGGAAAAAGACAGGTCTGCAGTTCCTCCACTATTATCAGCCTGCTGAGAAGGAAGCCCTGCTGAGCCAACATGTGCCACAGAGTTTGCTTCCCCTACCACCTGGCTGCTTTTGGAAACTCCCTGGCTGTGGCCCAGCACATGATGGGTGTTCAAGTGCAGTTGCCCATGAATACCCTAACTGAAGAGCAGATCACTTCTCCCAGATCTGCTAGAGCAGAACCAAGCCTCCTAGGATTCTGTACTCCAGTGAGCAGCCCCTACATCTCTTAGGGGTTGTCTTCCCAAGGCCCCATCCTGGGGTCATAGGTCAAAGTATCTTCTAACACTGGATCACAAAGGAAAGGTGGTCATTAGTTTCATTGAATATATAGTTACTATAGTTACTCTTCTCTCTCTCTCTCTCTCTCTCTCTCTCTCTCTCTCTCTCACACACACACACACACACACACACACACAGAGAGAGAGAGAGAGAGAGAGAGAGAGTTCTAAATCCACCATCCTGGCTCCCCACATTTTTAGTGACACCAGATCTGGGGCAGTCACAGCATGGAATTGGCACAAATCTTCAAAAGAGAAAGACGAAAGAGAAGGAGTAACAGAGAGGCGTCCCTGCAGCCCCAGCTCTCTCCTCCTGCATGGGCTGTCTCTAACCCCAGGCCACAGAATTCATCGCTCACTCTGATTCACTGGGACAGTTATTTTATATTATTAAAATAAGAGATTATCATCACCACCAATCTCCATCTCCTTTCCAATCTCATCTGAAAAGCAGGCATTGCCTCCTGCTCCCGGACCCCTAATTCTCTCTGCCTCGGCTGTTAAATCATTTAACCTGGCAAAGTGTCGGGAGATGCATTTTACATGAGAGACACGAGGCAGGATAAATCTAGGCTGCCTGCAGTGTCTGAAAAGAAATATCAGAGGTGCGACCAAGGGTCAAAGGAGGATTGGATGGGATGCAAAGTCAGGGAGGGCGGGGTGCTCCTTCTCTCCTCCTGCTTAGGGAACAAGGGAGCCAAAGGCCTGATCCTTGTTTACAGAGAAGCAACTGAAATCCCAAACAAACTAAAGTAAAGAGGGCCAGTGAGCATCATACAATCAGACTTCCCCTGGACCTCCCAGCTAGAGCATCGCCACTCATGCATTCACCAAGCAATGGGACTCAGGTTGGTTCCAGAAGACAGTATTCAACTTGATTCACTCAAAGCTGGGCTGCAGAGCTTGGCACGATGGGGTTCTCTCAGAAAGTCTGGGATGTAGACCCCCAAGCACAATTCTCTGGATTTAGGAATGAGGAAACAAAAGCCCAGAGAAGGGTAGAGACTTAGGCAAGGATAAGAGGTACTAGCAAAAACACAGCTTGCATCCACACTGGAGTCTAGGAATCCTGGCCTCTGACCCAGTAGGTTTAAGATTGGTTCTGACCAATTTGTGACTTACAAGTGACAACCCTGGCTACTTGGAAAACAGGGTGAGAACACAGGAAAGTTCATTTACTCAGATACCCACTTTATCAACTTATATTGACAGTCTGCCATGTGCCAACCCTGGGCTGGGCACTGGAGATACAAATGTGCCCCCAAAATGGTCCTAACATCAAGGAGTTTGGGATTAGATGGATAGCCACATCTAGGATGAGTGAAAGGTGCTATGGGCACCCTGACTTTAAGACAGAGCAACAATGGCTGTGAACAATGCCAGGCATGTGCTCTTGGGATTATAGGTTCCGGATGTCATTTTCCATGTGAATTATCAATCAAATGGAGATTTTTGCAAACCACTGTATAAGAGTCCTACAATACTTAAGTTTCCCCAATTTCCACATCGCTTATTTCTCACTTAACCTAAAAAGGGTAAGCAACATCAGCCCAGCTGTGAGAGGCCATTCAAGTTCCCCTAGGACAATTAGCATGGCGACAAAGTTTTAAGCTCAAGGGTTCTGCTTCTATGATGGCATGCTGAATTGTGCCCTGTGCTTAGAATGCACCAACCACTCCAAACAGAGTTGCCAGAATTAGCAAATAAAAATACAGGATTCCCCAGTTAAACTTGAATTTCAGATAAACAACAAATAAACTCTACAACATAAGTATGTCCCAAACATTGCATAAGATATACTAAACAAAAATTACCCATTGTTTGTCTAAAATCCAAATTCAAATGAACATCCTGTATTTCATCTGGGGATGGGAGAGAGAACCACTTAGAAATTGGACATACAGCAGCAGAATAAAATAGACACTAGTATTGCTGTATGTATATACGTGACTGTATAACCAATGTGATTCTGCAACCTGTACACTCAGAAAAATGAGAAATTATACCCCATTTGATTCAAATATATGATATTGTCAAGATCATTGTACTGCCATGTGTAACTAATAAAAAAAGATTTTAAAAAAAGAAATTGGACATACATGACTCAGGTAAGAGAAGTGGGAATTTGGGTACCAGGGGAAGTGCCTAGAGCCCAGTGGGTGTCCTTCAGCTCCCAGGGGAGGCTGGGCCCTCCCTCCAGCACAGCCTCTCCCACCCCAACAGCAACTTAAGCAGCCTCTTGCAGCTGTGCTAACTAGAATGCTCTTCCACAAACAACAGATTAATTGATTTAAAACTTTTAATGCCAGATGCTTGGTGGAAGCATTTTAATAATCCTCGAGTCAGAATTAATCATGTCTCCTGATCTTTAAGGAGGGCAGTTATTAAATCCTGCAGAGGCAGAGGATGGGGAGGGGGAAGGAAGAAGCTTTTTTTCCTGGGTTCTCTTCACAGCTCTGCTGTAATTAAGAGTCCTGGAGCCCAACTGCCCCAATGGGGCACAGAGGCAGGGTGTGGTCTGTCTACATGGCCCCTGAGAGGCAAGAGCTTAATTTAGCCCTGATACTTCTCAGTCCAAGGCCAGAGGCCCAGGAAGCCAGAACAGTGGCTTAACTTAGGACAGGACCAATCTTATCCCTGGGAATGGGCTCCTGCTGGCAAATTCTTTTCCTTACTCCCTTCTTACTTCCCTAGAACTTCAGAAAAATCCCCTTCTCTGAATTCTGAGATAAAGAGAAGGAAAAAGTCCCCTCTCATGAAATCAGGGATCTCTCCACCCATCATGCTGCCAATGGTCTTCGTGCACCTCTGCCCCCTCCTCCCCACAGCCCTTCTGTGGTCTCAACACCTGTTCTCCTTTGCCTCTGCTATGGTTTGAATATGGTTTGTCCCCTCTGAAACTCATGTTGAAACTTGGCATCCAATGTCACAGTGTTGAGGGAGCAGGTAGGGAGTTGGGGCGAGGTATCTGGGTCATGGAGACCCGGCCCTCAGGAATGGAATAATGCTTTTCTCACAGGAAAATGGGTTAGTATTGACAGGAGTTCAGCCCCTTTTCTCTCTTCTGCAAGGACCAGTTTGCCCCTCACTTTC
The DNA here is from genome assembly GCF_048772815.1 of Callospermophilus lateralis. NCBI lineage: Eukaryota > Metazoa > Chordata > Mammalia > Rodentia > Sciuridae > Callospermophilus > Callospermophilus lateralis. The sequence goes on along the minus strand of NC_135306.1, from coordinate 111,238,460 downwards.
CTCCATGAATTAAAGCAACACAAGGCCCTCACCAGAAGTCAAGCAATATCACACCATGTTTCTGGACTTCCTAGCTTCCAGATCTATAAACTTTCCTTTATAAATCATCTAGTCTCAAGTAATCTGTTGTACACATCCCCAGTCACCTCTCTCCTTGTATCTCCAAGCCCTGCCCCGCTCATGTGTTGAGTTGCCAGTTCTATTTCCAATTTCTTTCAACTCATTCCTCTAAACTTAGAATGTAAGTAGCACCTCAGAGCTGTACATTCTAGTTTTGCCATCTTCCTACTCAGAGGTTGGGTTATGTTTAGTGGCTTGTCCACAGCCACATAGCTACAGTGTGCCAGCCTCCAGCCCCACTTTCACAGCAAAGCCTATTTGACCCCCTGTGTGTGCACTCGACTTCAGCATCCTCAGAGTCGGAATCATCTGAAGGAGCTGATTTTGCAGGTGATGGTAACAAGTTTGGGCCCCATCAAGGCTCCTGGAGATTGGCATCCTCACTGTGTGCTCCTCTCTACCTCCGACCCTACCCCAGACAGGCTGTACATCAGACCACCTGAAAGAATTTTATTGACAACAGGAAGCTGGTGGCCCATGGGGTGAGTCTTTCTGGACCCCTAAACCTGAGCCAAGGAATTTCACTTCCCTTGAGGGTCACTCTGACTGGAGAAGAGATCACTCCCACCTGGTGCCAGATCCCCCATTGCCTGTCAGCACTGTCACATAAGCTCCACCCAAGCAGGCAGTGCCCTGTCAGTGGCCTCTACTATGTATGCAGTCCAACCCAAAAGGGACACAAGCCTAGAATGGCCGTAGGGGTGGCACACTCTGCCCTCTACTAATGCTGAACACCCTGGGTTCCCCTGGTCCCCAGATACCCGACTGTCAAAGCTAAATCGATACTCTTTTTTCTCTGCAAGAACATCTCAGTAATCCTAATTGGTCACTATGGCAACCCCAGCTGTAGCTCCTCGTGGCCTCAATGAAGAGACAGAAGGATGAGAGGGGGTGAGATGGAGGTTAAGCCTACTTATTGTATAATGCTCTGCCTTTGATATCACCTAGATCCACATGCTAAGTACCTGGAAAGAAACAAAATCCCGTGTAAATTAGAATGATACCATCCAATCCCCTGCTTATACCCTCACTAGCAGTAGCCGATAAGGCCATTGTCTGCAGCCGCTGGGCCTGACCTCCTCTGTCTTGGCAGCTGATGAGGTTTCAGTGGTGGGTCACATTCATCAGGGAGGACTGGTTGGGCTGTGAGTCCCAAAGGGCAAGATGGCTATGCAGGAGCCACTGCCTGCAACACACCCACACCCCATCAGGAGGACAGCCAGGGATGAGGGGAGGCAAGCAGACCACCACATGGAGCTTTGTCCTGTGTCTCTCCCTTGGTGGAATCATTGGGGTGGAACTTACTACATGTCCTTCACAGAACTGATCACATCTTGCTTAGTTGGGGTACTGTTTTGAGCTGTTGTAACAGAATACAATGAACTAATAACTTATAAACAATAGAAGTTTATTTGACTCACAATTCTAGAGGGTGGGAAATCCAAGACTGAAGGGCCACATCTAATGAGAGTCTTCTTATCCCATCACAATGTGGAGGAAAGGCAAGTGAGCACTCACAGAGGGAGCCATCAGGTGGAACTCTTCCTTTTTTGCAGGAACCCAGTCCAGTGATAACTACCCTGTACTCTCTCTGAAGAACTCCATTAATCCATTCAGCATGCAGTGCCTTCATAACCCAACCTCTTAAAATTCCCATCTCTTGATACTATCACAATGATAATTAAATTTTAATGAGTTTTGAAGGGGACATCTGACCCATAGCAGTTACCCTCAATGCCCCACCCTGCAGTGGGCTCAGGGGTGAAGTCTCCCCCTCACTCATAGGAATACACACACTTCCTTCCTGCAAATTTATCTTCCCTCCCAGCCACCTTCAGAAAAACTTCTGTTCTCTTTAGGCATCAAGGGCTCCTGCATTAGTGATGGTTCTCCAGACAAACAGAACCAATAGGATCTACTTTACATAGCAGAGATGTATTATGAGGGACTGATGCAGCTGGTGAGGGAAGCTGAAGTCCCACAGTCTGCAGTCCATGAGCTGGAAGCCCAGAAGAGCCAATGGCCTGGCTTCTCTGGAAAGCTGAAGGTCAGAGAACAGGAAGGCTAATGGCATATTCACCTTTCCTCTGCGTTTTTGTTCTTCCTACTCTCAACACATTGGATGATGCCTGCCCACACCACTGAGGACATCTTCTTTACCAAGTCTTTGGTTCAGATGTTAATCTTTTCCAGAAACACTCATAGATACAGTCAGAACAATGTATCACCAGCTCTCCTGGTGCTGCTTCCTGTGTGGCCTGGACTTTCATGCTGTGACTACTTAATCCTTCTAACTCCAGAGTGAAGGTTGACTCTGTAGCTGCTGCCAACATTTCTTAGTGACCAGAGGTTCCTCCAACTCTATATTGTACTAGCCAAACTTCCTCCCCACCCCAGGAAAGGCATATCCAAGCTTTTTCTCCCAACATATTGCCCTGTTTTTGTCGCATAAGCCCCATGTGGAATTACTATTCTCTTTTCCACTGTTACAATGGAATATCCCTGGGCTCATATTCTAGGATGGCTGGAGTCAGAGACTGATCGACTCTTCTATAAATGGTAGGATTTAATATGGTCTGACCTCTTGGGTCAGCTTCCCCAGGTCCATTTAAGCTTGATCCTACTCTCTGGCCCTCAGAGAGACCACTTTACTGGGAGCTGCTCTAGGTTTCTCCAAGGTGCATTTGAGTCCTCTTCCCTTGGGAAACCCAGCTTAATGTTTCCGAATGTTAGCCAAAGTCATTCTGGCTCTTTTTCTTTCTACCTTTTATGATTTCTCCTCCTTTGGCACCCACAACACCAGACCAATGATCAACCACTCATTTATGAGCTCTACTCATCACTCATGGATTTTCTGCCTTCCAGCAATTTCTTCTCTCAACTGACCATCTTATAACCATTAAGACAGGATTTTACATTGGTAAAGTGTTCTTATTTTTCTTATTCTCTAATACAAAGAGAATTAGAAAGCACATCCCCACCCATGTCTCATCTGTAGATGAAGTTTTTCTATTATGTGTGTCTGGGAACAGAAAAGCAGAACAATGGATGGGTAGGAAGAAATGCCACTTTGGAATCAGATCTTGTTCTGGAAACTTAAACTATTTACACAACACCTCTGAGCCTCAGCTTTATGGAGATCACAATGCTAGGCCTGAAAGCATATTTTGAAAAGTGAAGGTGATATTATATTGCCTGAAAGAAAGCTTTTGAAACTATAAAATGTGGTCCAAATGTCATGAACTATCATCACCACAGTGATAATGGGATTGGGAACCCTAAGTCTTGGGTGAGTGGTCTTCCCTCTTCTCTCCTGCAGATCCTCTTGTGGGAGAGGAGGAACTGCTTGTCCCTCCCTATCCAGCTATAAGCCTGAGTTTTGTTGCCTCCTCACCAATGTTGGTCCACGGTAGATTACTACAGATAGAGAACTTAGAGATGAAGGTCCATGCCATCACCTTTTGCCCATAGACAGGAGGCAAACTAGACCTCTGAGGTTAAGATGTGATGATTGTATTTTCATCTCTGTATCTTAATCCCACCAGCCTGGGGACATGATCCTGCCTCCTCTTAATGAATAGTTTTTTTAAAAAACCAGAAATGTAGACGTGGGCATATTTCAAATGCATCTTTTGAGCCCTAACAATTCCTGAGATGGAGATTAAAAAAAGGCATTGTGCTTTTATTCATAATACCAAGAAGTAAACTGAGGAAAAATATGCTAGTGACTTTTCCAAGGCCATGGAGCCAGCAAATTGCAGATCTGAGTCTTCTGATTCCCAAATGCAAAATCTGCTCTCTACTATTGTACTGCAGCTGCCTGCCTCCTGGAGCCTGCTCCCTGTGCCCCACTCATCTGCTATTCTGGCAGGCTAAACACTTGAAGAAGGCCCTTTGCTCAGAGGGCATGTTGAGTGGAATACCAGGTCAGGGTTCATCTGCATTTCTGGCAACAGAAGGCTGTGGAGATAATAGGAGCCCCTTTGTGCTCAGTGGGGCTGGATGGGAGTAAGCGGATGTCTGAAGGAGATTACAAGCAGTTATGGATATTGCTTGTCATGCTACCATCAGCAGACGCCTTTTTCAATTGACTAGTTGCTTGTATTTCCAGAATAGGGAATGCCAGATGTATTTACTGCACTGAAAGAGAGTGCTGAAGGCCCTTGGAAAGACACCCAGCTGTATGGAGTATCTGTGGAGCCAGGGTAGTTTAACCCTTTGTGGCCTAATAGTCAGAATTCCTAGGGTGCCACAGACACACAGATAAGGCTGCACATACCTAACAAAGGAGTTGAGGCTTGAAAGTCCTTCCTAAATTGCTTGTTTGAAATTCAAAATTCACTTTCCTATGTAAACAATGCTACTAGAACATTTATTGAGTCCTGTTATGTGCTGAAGTGAATCAAGACATTGCACCTACTTTTTTTTTTTCATTACAACTCACCTTATTACAACCTCACAATGTAGAAGTGGCCGACTCTGGCTTTCAGTTCACCAAACCAGTAACCCTTTCCTCTTAGGTGCACAGTCAGTCTTTCAGCCATCCTTCTATTAGGTGCAGCCATGTGACAATGGAATGTAGATGGAAATCATCTGCATTGCCTTCTAATCTGCCCATAAAAATGCCTCCTGCTCAATCTTTTATACTTTCTCTCCTGCTGGATTCAGAGGATCCAACAGAAGCCTATCAAACTCTGGAGAGCTACTTCCACTAAATAGAAGGATCCAAGATCCCTGAACAATGGAATAGAGCCAAACCCCTCATATACATCAACTGCCCCATTTCACAAACAAGAAAACTGGGGCTTGGAGTAGTAGTGTGACTGCACAAGCATACATAGCAAATAAGAAATACAACAAAGATTCAAAATCATGTCAAACTCCACCGCCATCTTTTTTTTTTTTCACTCTATCTACCACAATTATTGGCCAGGTTTCTAGGCCAGTCACAAAAGTCTATGTTACCAATAAAATACTCAAAGTACTTTCAAAGTATTCTTGGCCATCATTCATGAGTGTTTCTGTGAGATGATGGCTGGCGTTCCAATCCTAACCCTGAGAATACATTGCATCACCATCATGTCACCTCAACCTAGATCTAAGAAAAAGAGAGTGTTTCTGTAGATGCAGAAGCTTCTTGGTTGGTTTCTCCCTCAGAACTCTGAATTGGGATTTAAGAGCAGTGTCCTCATGGAAATGAAAGACCCAAATTCAGACTTCCCCTTGGCATTCAATGTAGTCCTTGCTGGGTCAAATTGCTGGTAGGCTGGGAGTTTGCAAGTGACTTAGAAAAAGTAAGCCAGCACTGTGTCTTTTCATATTTCTGTATTGATTCTAAAAGAATGGTGACAATTTTTGCTAAGCTTGAAATTCAAATGCATGATCTGACTAGTTGAGGTGCATGTATAGTGACAAGGGGAAAAAATATCTTACATTGCCAATGACCTGGAAACCCTGGCAGCTCTGATTGCTACAAGCAGAGAAAACCTCATGGTTCCATCCTAACTGGGACTCAGCCAGAGGAAAGAGATCAATGCCTAAGTGTACCCTGAGTGCATGACATGTAACCACCCAGACTAGGAGATGAGGTATTTGGGAGACCAAACTGAAACATGGGAGCTGGAACTCTGGAAGGTCAGCATCATCACCCCCAGTGAAACACCTTCCAGTCAATGTGCAATCTACACATGTTCACGGTGGACCACAGACCTGTCTCTTTCAGCCTCCTCGTCAAGCTGCATACAAGTCAATGGTATAGAATTTACTGAACATTTGATAAGGAAGATGAGAGTGGTTCACTACATGTGCCCACTGAAATCTCTTAACATTTTCCTAGTTCTGTCTCTGCCAAGCCTTGCCTCCACATGGGAAACTCTTCTGACTCCCCACATCCTCCCTGGGAGTTTCTCACTCTCCTCACCAACTAAGCTTCCAGATCTCTCACTGCTACTTTATTATGCAGAAGAATATGGCTCTTTCCCAGATTCTTTCTTCAAAGGTTTACATCCCACGCTGCCCATCTCCAACACACATACACACACACGCGCGCACGCACACACACACACACACACACAAGTTCTTAGCTAAAAAAAAAAAAAAAAAAGGCCTCTAATTATCAAAAGTCACTCTGGATGGTGGGGGTATGTTTTAAATAAATCACTCAAAAACATCTCTGATATTCAGCTTGTGGAAGATCACCCTGCAGAATCTCATTCAGGGTTTTGTGGTCAGGTTTGACTGCTGTCCGTGGTACTGATCTGGTAGGCTATGTGCCCTATATGGCTGATCATCCTTTTTCAACTCACCATTCAGCTATGGGATTGGATAACCTTGCTCAACTCTAAGCCTCACTCCACTCATCTCCAAAATAGGATTACTAATAGTTCGAATGCTGTGAAAAGCACGGAGTATCATAGTTGGCACAAAAAGCTCAATAAATGGTATTTTTTTGTTCTTATTATTATGCTATTTAGTCTACAGGTGCCATGTCCTTTTGACTCAATGGCATGTTCCAGACACATTCTTCATTCCCAAATCCATTACTGTATCGAATTTGTATAAATGATACCACTCTTCTCCTCCCCGAACTTTGCTTTAAAATTAACACAAGTGTTCCAAGGCTTCTTGGCTATAACAGTAAAAGATAAATAGGAGTTAACAAAGCAACTAAAAAAAGGTTGTTGCCAATCTATAAACAAGCTTAAATGCCACCATAACTGGTTGAAATACAAGGAATTAACTCCAGGAATTTTTTCAGCTTCATGTTGTTCCTTCATTGATTCATGTTGTGGCTTCTTTTTTGGTTCTTGGAAATATCTGTTCCCAATATATTCTATACTTGCCTCTCTTAGAGCACATCTCCTACTCTGCAGGAAACTGCTTGTTCATGAAGATCATATTATTTGCTTTTGTATTCTCAACAACTTACAGAATGCCAACTATATTGTTTTGGCCTGAACGAAAAAATTAATAAGCAAAAAACAAATAGAACATGGTGAGTTGTGTTTTTATCCCCAAACTGTCATCCCTCCCTACAGCCACCCAACCTTTTCCATGTGTCTCTGCAAATCTTGCCACTGAAGGAGTAGAGTATACTTTCCCTCCCTTTGACCTTGAATTTACATATATGAGTTTCTTTGGACATCTAACAGAAATAAAAATGGTCCAGTTCTAAAACTAAACCTTAAAAGATTGCACCTCTGACTTCTTAATAAAAATACCATGCCCTGAATAGCCTATGATCCCAAGAATATGAGAGCCATGTGGGATATAGCTATCAAAGATGCGCAATCTGAAGCAGAGCCACCTGAGCTGCTCACAGACTTGAAGTAAGACATGAAATTAGGCAACTGAGACTGCTCCAGATGAGCTGTATCTCAGCTGATCTGCAGAGTCATGAATGATAATAAGTACTTATTGTTTCAATCACTGACTCTGAGCATTGATTTGTTATGAAGCATTATTTTGTTAATAACTAACCAATACATAGAGGAAAACACACATGGATTTTTGTTGTTGTTGTTAGAAGACCATGGTTTATTAAACTCAGCACTTCATTCTCTCTGAGACTTAATTCTTCCTTTATAAAGTTAGGGTAGCAATTTCTAGCCAACCTAGTTCACAAAGATTACAGCTAGTCTGTAATGAGATAAAGGCAGGAGAGCACAGCAGTGAATTAACATAGATATAAAGGAAAATTGTTATTAAGGGCTGGTCCTTAGAAGTTTCTATAATGTGTTGATACAGCCATAGTCTATTCCTGGGTACTGTATAGTCAATTGTAATGAGACACTAGATAGCATACGATGGGCATTTGGGATGACAATAGTACTCACTTCTAAGAGGGAATTTTAAACTATCTTTCACATTTGACCAGGAAATTCAACTGAATTCCTAGATTTTCAAATAGCCCTCATCCCAATGCTTGCTTGATAGACTTCTTAATGTCCCCATAAAGAGTTTTTGGACCCCACTTAAACCCTCCAGTCAAAAGAAACTCAGCTGTAAAACAGCCTCTGTCAACTTTGGACATCTCTAGCTCTTAGAAAGCTCTTCCTTATCCTCTTTAACCCCCAGACTGGGACAATTTCCCTAGTTGTCAGCTTCTTATATCACTTCATACTTTTCTTTCAGAGCATACGTTATAGATTGCAATTTAAAAGTTATTTGTGAAATAAGTTGTTCAATGTCTGTATCCCACACTGCACTGTAAAAGCCATATGGGCAGAGATGGCATCTTTTTTATTCACTGCTGTATCTTCAGAGCCTAGTATTACAGTAAATTAATGGGCATTCAATAAATATTTATTTTCCAGATAGATGAACAAATTATTTTTAATTTTATTTAACAATCTCATATGGTGCCTACTTAACAAAGATTAACTCCCTTAATAATGAATGAATGAACAAAGTGCGGTATTTGTCTTCCTGAACTTTCTCTCAAGTGATACTAATTCTCTCTCTCATAAGTCTGAGAGAACAAGTCTTTATCTCATAGCATCCACAAACATCCCAGAGTAGTAGAGAACTGACTCCTGGGAGATTTCTGACTAGAGGAGACAAAGGATGGAGAATAAAATTTTTTAATTCATATAACCATTATTTATTGAGAATATATTATATGACAGATGCATTTATGAGCTTTGAGGTTATAGCAGTAAGTATAAGAGACATTCAAATATTCCTTCTCTCATGGAGTTTATGCTCTAATAGGAGGAAATAGATAATAAAGAAGTAAAACATAGTGTATCAGACAGTGATGAGTGCGATGGAGAAAAACAAATAAAGCAGAAGACGGGAATAAGGAACCTGGGCGGGGGGGAAGATTGCTATTTTAAGAGGGGTGGTCAGCAAAGGCCTTTGGGAGAAAATGACATAGATCTATAATGGAAAGAAGGAGCCATGTAAATAGTTGGGGGTAGGGAGGGAGAAGAATTCACAGACAGGAAAAATAGAGCAAGTGGAAAGGTTCCGTGCCTGGCAGGACATGAAAAGGTCTGGAAGCCAGTGCACCTAGGTTAGGATGAGCAAGGGAGACAGGAACTCAGATGGATCATAGCAAGTCTTTCAGTCACCATAAGCACCTTGGTTATGACTCCTAATAAAACAACACATTCACAATTTGAATGTTTTTAAGCAGAAAATTGAGACACCCCAATCACCTTGGTTAGAAGGGTGAGTCCAACCTGGAGAAGGGCAGAAGCAGATCATCTAGAAGGATTTGACAATCAATCAAGAGATGAGGATGGCTTGGTCCAGGGTGGGGTTTATTCTTTCTATCTCCAGAAATAGCACCTATAGGGCACCAGAGGAATCATGCTGAATGAATGAATGCTTAATAGATGGGTACAGAAAAATTTTCTGGTGTTGGAGTCAGAACAACTGGATTTGGCTCAAAATTCCACAGTTAAATCTTGTTCATGTCCCCTGAATGTGTTTTCCCTAGAATTCTGTCTTCAATCTAAGGATGAGAATTAAAGTTATTAAAGGCTATATAAGAGTGGTCAGCTCAGCCAGACACAAGAGACCACATCTTGTGCAACTCCATTTATATGAAATGTCCAGAAGAAGCAAATCCATAGAGACAGAAAGTAGATTAGTGGTTGCCAGGGTCTGGGGCAGAGAGGAATGGGAAATGACTGCTAATGGGTATGGGGTTTCTTCCTGGTGATAAAAACATTCTGGAATTAGATAGTGGGGACAGTTGTACAACTTTGTACAACTTTAAAAGGTTGAATTTTATGGTTTGTGAATTATTTCTCAATTTTGAAAAGAGGAAAAAAATAACAATTGACAAACTCTCTCAACCAAAAGGAGCCTAAGGAAACGTAACTAAATGTGATGTGCCACCCTGGATGGGATCCTGGGTAGAAAATGGACATCAGTTAAAGATGAAGGAGATAGGAATAAGTATGAACATCAGTTAATAGTAATGTGACAATATTGGTTTTTTTCTGGGACAAATGCATTATATTAATGTAGAAAGATAACTATAGGAGAAACTGGATGTGGGACTGTCTGGGAACTCTGCACTATCTTCACAATTTTTTGTAAAACTAAGGCTATTCTAAAACAAAAATCTTAATTAAAAACAATGCAATGATCACTGATTGGGAAATGAAAGAAAGAGGTTCAGGCACTATTACCCAGAAAGCATGGTGTGCTCCCTGCATCTGCAGAGATGAGCTCCCCAACTACCCCCTGCCCCCAGACTCAAGCTGCTTGGACCATTCTTTTATATTCTATTCTTAGAGCTGCTCCTTTTCGTGCATGCCCTGGGCAGTAAATTGATTGTTTAAAATAATCATAATAATAAGGTAAGAAAAGCTTGATACAAAAAAAATATTTCTAAATGACTTTAACTAATGTCCTCTGGGCTTCTGGGTGGGTAACCTGGGCTCTTTCTGTGTACAGGCAAATGTGATTACAGCAGGGCCTGTATTGGCTAGTCTGAGCTCCCAGCCCCAGGCCACCACCTGCCCTAACCACATTAGCAGCACGAGAGCCATCCATCAGACTAATAGGGGGCCTGGGACTGGGACTGGGCCTGCTAAAGCAGCTGGGCCCCACTGCCAGGAGATGTTTGGCTCCTACTTCTCATAATCACCAGACCAAGGATGTGGCTGAGGAACTGATCAGCTTCATTTTGCCCCTTTTTCCTCCAAACTCAGCCACCAACAGCCTCCTCAGAGCTACTTGGCTGGAGATGTGGAGGACACTCTTTGGTTCCTGTGGATAAACCAACTCTGGATGGGGTGAGAGGCCATGTTTTTAGCTGCCATCTGCCTCCCCCACCCCCAGTTCAGCAGGTGCCCTCTCTTCCACCCCCACCTAAAACTCTTTCAGTCTCCCTGGCCCAAGCCTGTCAAAAATAGAACTCACTGGCAGCAGGAGCAGGAGAGTGTAAGGGGCAGGGGGTCTTGTTTACCTAACACAGTACTAGTTGCTACAAAGGTCAGGGCCCATCTGCCAGGCAGCGGGTGCCAGGAAACCAGCTGCTTTCATGGCTCAGGCACCAAATATTACTGAGGGGCAGGTGGACAGACCAAGAAACAACCTCCTGATGCTCTAGCCTGCTATAGACACACGCACACACGCATGCACACTCTTCATCCAGAACTCACCAGGTAGGCCTTGTGTAACTCCTTCGCCACTGTGCCCCATAGCAAATGGTGTGTCCCATAGTGCCTTCTCCCTGTCATTTATCATGCACATGAGCCACCATCTCTGCCCCCTGGGCAAGCTCATGAAACCTATTTTAATTTTAAACTAAATTCAAGATAATTCAGAAGCCCAACAGACTAACTTCTGGAGAAAAATACCCAACACTACTATAACTCATTTTAAATCTGAAGAAAAAAAAAATCAGGAACATTTCAGCTTTAGGGACCCAACTCAGAGAGTGGAGAGTTACTCCTCCAAGTCCTTCCACCCTCTTTCCCTCTGCTGTCCTGCTTCAGTCCCTGGGGGAGATCTGCTGAGACAGAGATGCTGGACAAGAGTGATGTCACAACAGAGCTGACCCTGGAACATCCAGAAAGCAGGTGAACATGTGATCACTAAGCACAGCTAGCCTCTCCCAGCCTTGGCACCTCCATCAGAGAAATGGTGAGGATGTCCCGGCTTGACCTAAGAGAAAACACTGAATTTGGAAGACTTAGGAGTGACTTGCTAAGGTATCTCCCCTGACAGCCCCCACTTTCCAGGACCTTACCTGTGGGCTCAGGAAAGCCAGGAAAGGGGGTGACTCCTGGTAAAAACAATCCCCTTATCTGGGTGTGATGGCACATACCTGTAATCCCAGTGACTCTGAAGGCTGAGGCAGGAGGACTGCTTCAGCAACTTAGTGAGGCACTAAGCAACTCAACGAGACCCTGTCTCTAAATAAAATCTCTAAAAAAGGGCTGGGGATGTGGCTCAGTTGTTAAGTGCCCCTGTACTCAATCCCTTCTTCAGGGTGAGTTCCATATGTAGGAGGGCATGGCAGAACAGCACAGGGTCCAGGAAAATAGTTCCTGTGTTGAGAGCAAGGCTAGCTCCACCTGGCAGAATGCACACGAGGGGCTCAGTGCTCTGCAGAGATAGATAAAGGCAGAACTAGACACATAGGATATTCTAGGAACTGCAGAGCCCCACATGGGCACTAGAACATTAGCAACTTCAGAGAGGCAATTAGGCTTGCACCAGCTATATGACCCCCAATAAACTATTTTCCTTCTCTGAGCTTATTATGAAACAGTAAGCCATCAGACTAGATCCCTCTCAACTTTCTATATCATTAGAATCACTTGGAGAAAGCTTTTTAAATTTTATTTGTGCAAGCTAGCCCAGAGATCATAAGTCATTTGGTTGTAAGTAGGGCTTACAGAACTCACTAGGTGATTCTAAAGTTTAGCTAGGCCTGAAAAACACTAGTTTGAGAATCACTTAGCTGTGTCAGAACAACTTTTAGAAAACATATGAAAACAGGTTTCTGGGCCCTGCCCTTAGAATTTCTAACTCATTTGTTTGGTGGGGGCCGGGGGCGGGGGGGGGGAATTTGCATTTTAAGCCAATGCATCCCAGGTAAGGCTGATGCTGGTTGGTGCATCACACTTTGAGACCACTCTCCTAGTCCAATGACACTGTAAATATTGTCTCCAAAGTAGCAGCAACAACCTTACCAGGAATCTTGTTGGAAATGAAAACTAAGTTACTTTACTACAAATTTGAAGATGTGCCTTAATGTGATAAAGAAAAGCATGGTGATGAGATGACAGTGTGATGGGGATGGTAAAGGGACTGCCGTGAGGCAAAGGAAGGGGAGCATAGAGAGAGAAGGGAGACAACCAACCAGCCAGCCACTGCTGCACTGTGTGTGATGGAGGTGGGAGGAGCAAGAGGCTGCTCCCAAGCACCACTGCCCCTTTCAGAGACCCATTCTTTCCCCTTGCCTGTCTGTGCTATTGTGAAACATTTTTATGAGAGTGCCCCCTAGACCACTTTTGGATAATTGCTGGCTCAGCCTGCACCTCCCCCCGTCCCCCCCCCCCCCCATGTAAGCCATCATCTCAAGTTCTTCACCTTACCTGTATTACAAATGGAAAAGAAAACACAACTTGAAGGACTGCCTGGATCCCCAGGGCAAGGGTTTAATTTCTCTTTGATCCTGGCTCTGTGTTCTGTAGTAGAGTCATAGACATGCCCAATCAGCGTGGTCAGGCTGCAGACTAAGCATGCTGCATAAGCCCTGATGCCCTGTGCTCTAGGCTTGGAAGAACTTGGCCTGCTGTCTGATTTCTAGCCAAACATTTTCTCAGTTCCTAAGCTGTGTAAATGAAATGAGGCATTAAGAAGAGAGGAAGCCCTGGTCAGATGGGAGGCAAGAACCTCAGTACTACCTGGGTGCTACTCCAAATTACTTGGTCCAGCCACCTACTCTCTTTGCATCTTAACTTCTCTGGGCAAAAGAAGAAAAGGAATCTTTGCTGATTTTCCTCTAGTGAGATTGCAAGCTGTTGTATATATGTTAGATTGCCCTTTATTGGAGGTTTCCTCCTTTAGTCTGTTAGGTTTCCTATATTTGAAGAAGGACAAGTATGTTAAGGGGCAGGCATCAGATGTCTTATTTGGAGTGTCTAAAAGGTGCCCTGGAGTCCCATTCCTAGCAGCTTCATTCTGTGGAACAAAGCTTGGCTAAGTGACTGATCATGACACAACATAAATTCAAAGTAAGAGACTAAGGGCTTATTCAAAAAGTGATTCCATTACTCACTCCATTACTCAACTCCCATTCTGGGAACTGCTGGAAACACCTGTTGCCTGTGACTTTAAATAGCCTCATTGGTGGCACATCTTCAACCTGGGAGGGTGGATTTGATGGTTGGAAGCAACCCAAAGCTATCCAGAGCCAAGAATGGTGAATTGAGTAAGAGATTAAGGCTGGGAAACACCATTTTTAGACTAAAACAAGGTGTAACTATAATTAAATCGATCCAGAGGTTGTCTAGATGGTCTCTAATGTCTCTCCAACTCCAGCACACTATGATTTTCTTGTATAAATAGGAAATGGATTCTGAAAGCAAAGGAAAAACATTCCACAGGTGTTTGGAATGAAGTCACTTCAAAGGAATCTGTGCAAAATTACTCCTTCCAAAGGAGACTATTTTAAAGGATCATTCTTCTTTTAGCTACATGCTTAATTTCATGGATTCAAGGGCATTTTTTAATATTTTATCTCTGAAATCAGAACACAGATAACATTAGGGTGAGGTTTGTCTATAATGAACATCATATGCTTCTTTCTAATGATACATGAAATAATGGTGTACTTTTCAATGGCATCTTAGATTTTGATGAAATACAGTAAATCCCAAATTGTTTTAATTTTCCCTCTCAGCACCAGTTGCTTTAAGTTATACATTTTTTTTACTTCTCTATTTTGTCTTGATTCTCACCTTTGTTTGCATACCCCAGAATCCCTGGGGATAGGATTTGGGCATCAGTAGTTTATTTTTCTTAATTGGTACATTATAATTATATCTAATGGCAGGGTTCATTATTCCATATTTGTATATACACATAGCATAATTTGATCGATCATGTTCCCCAGTACTTTCCCTCTCTTTCCTCCCTCTCCCTGCTTCTGCTTACTCTACTGTACTGATCTCCCCTCTATTGTTGTTATAATAGTTAATGCATTATAATTTATATACAGTTATATATATATTTAGCAAATTTTTTGTTCTCCATCATTACCCTGTGCCTTCCCCTCCTCCCTATCTCTGGATCCCTTTCCTCTACTCTTTTGGTCTCCCTCTCCCTCTCCCTCTCTCTCTCCCCCTCCCCCCCTTCTCTCTAGCCCCCTTCTTCCCCACTCTCTCTCTGGGTATGTGGTGTGTGTATGGTATTAGGAATTGAACTCAGGCCTCGCACATGCTAGGCAAGTGCTCCACTATTGAGCTACATCCCCAGCCCCTCTCCCTTCTATTTATATGAGATCCTTTTTTTTCAGGCATCAGTAGTTTTAAAAGCTCTCCAGACACAAACCTACAACACCGGAAGATAATTAGAACTATCTTATAAACCTATAGGAATCTACTTTTCTGGGGAAGCCAACACCACAGCCAATGTATCAGAGAATTGGAAGGTTTTAGAAATAGTGTTAAGTTCCTGGATTGAGCCATGCCTGAAGTCTTCCTTCTCTGGACTTTAGTTCTATAATCAAGATATCTTAATTATTGTTTAAGCTGGTTCAATTTGAGTTTTCTGTTACTTGCAACAAACATAGACTATGGTTCCAGCAGTGTTGTGATTGAGCTAAGAAGGTAAAGGGGAGGGCAACCAAGGCTCCATCTCCTGGGCCAGGAGGTTGGCACTCCTTGTTCTGAGGCAGCAAAAAAGATGATTAAACTATGCCCCTTTTTAATCTTAAGATGCATATTGTGTATTTGCCAAAGTCTCAGCATGTCAGAATGTGTTAGCAAAAACTTGTTATAAAATAAAGACTACTTTCTGAAGTTTTCAGAAAGGCTTAAAATTGGCCCACCTAAAAAACAGCTAGAAAAGAAAATACAGATTTGCTAAAAAACATCCTTTTTAACTTATGGTCTGCAGTATAAATTCCCCAGGGACCTGGCAATTAATAATTATGCTTGCAGAGTTGGAGAAGCTATGTTCTCTACTCTAAGCTCAGTTTCCTACAAGTGAAGGTAGGAAGTAAGAAGCTCACAAAAAGACAGACTGAGACAAACTGGTACCCAGGAGGCACCTAATCCCCCAGGTATTTCTCAAGCACACCTGTTAAGTATTGTCTGCTAAGACAAGGCAGTCTCACTGCACTGACTAAAATGTAGCTGTAGACAGGAAGACTTAATGGTGTATCCTCCCCCCAAGTCTGAGATTTTCAATTGCCTCAAAGTGTGGAGGATGAAAGAAAAAATAGTCCATTGAGACCACAGTTGATTGTTCAGAAATAGAAGTTTCCAGATACTGTTCTAAACAAATTCACTAGCTTTATGCAATAGTCCATGTGCTGAAGCAAATAGACCCTTGCACTATAGAACTGTTTGATTCTTCCTACAGAAGCCTAACTACAGAGGTTTCTCCAAAAGATGTGTTTAGTTTTCATACCACTCCCCAAAATAAGAGATACTTCCCAGGTACTAAGGGAACAACTGAATTAAGATGAATAAATAACTGAATGAAACAGCCTGGAGCACTATTGATGGTATACAGAGCATATAAATCAAAATAAAGTGAAGACAGACAGTTCCTCAGTCTGAGTTGAAAAAGGACCTTAGATGAGAAATTTGGGCCTTGGACCTGAGCTGCCTCTTCATCTCTCGAATGGACCTCAGCTCTTCCAAGCAATCTCAGCTCCACCTACTGAGGAGCCTCAGAGGTCTCAATCCGTAGACAGCAGGCTCCATTCCTTGGGGCTCAAGGGGAAGCAGGACATCATGGAAGAAGAGTGTGACAGAGGGAAACATCTCACATGATGATCAACAAGCAGAGAGAGATTCCATTCACCAGATATAAAATATATACTGTATAGCCGCGACCCCAATAAACTACTTCCTCCAGCCACACCCCACCTGCCTCCAGTTACCACTCAATTAATCTCATCAGGGATTGATTCACTGATTAGGTTAAGGCTATGACCCAATCATTTCTCCTCCACACCTTCTTGCATTGTCTCATGTGAGTTTTGGGGGGACATCTCATATCCAAACCATAACAATATCAATGAAAAATGAAAGCATGTGTCCACACAAACACCAATTTGTGGTTATTATAGCAGCATTGTCCATAATAGCTAAAAAGTGGAAATAATCCACCAGCTTATCAACTGGTGCACAGATAAACAAAATAATAATATATAAATAATATTAAGGAACAAAGTACTAATACATGCTACATAACAGATGAACCTCGAAGACATGCCAAATGAAAGAAGCCAGTCACAAGTATTAAAATTCCATGTAAATGAAAATTAAATTAAATATCTACAGCTGGGGATGTAGCTCAATGATAGAGCATGAGGCCTGAGTTTAAACCCTAGCACTGTGAAAAAGAAAAGAAAAAGAGAAAATAAATGTCCAGAATTGGCATCTATACCAATAGAAAAGAGACTAGTGGTTGCCTAGAGCTGGGTACAATAACTAAGAGTTTCTTAATATAAAAAGAAAAATGTTATTTGTGTATAATTATAATACACCAATAAAAATATGAAAAATAAATAAATATTTGTGATTAACAATACAAAGTTCTACGGTTGGATTGTAGTGATAGTTGCACAACTCTGTAACTATGCTAAAAATCATTGAATACTGCACACCAGATGAATGAATTTTATGGCCTGTAAATTATACCTTAATAAAGCTAAGGGAAAGGAGAAGGATGGGCAGAGGAAAGTTGTCCAACATGGAAGGAGAAGCACCCCTGGGGCAGGGGGAGGTCTTCAGCCTCAGGAGCCTATGCTTTAAGAATGCACATTCATACTACACCAGCTGGGTTTCTTGTTGTACTGATTAAATTTAGAATTTTATTTTATTTCAGCAGTCAATAGCATTGGGCAAGATTAGTCAGAGCTTCCCAGAGAAAGAAAGGAGTCTCTTTTGGGAAGAGCTCTCTGGTACAGATGAGGTTGGGAAGTGAATTTGGCAGAAGGAAAAGTTAAGGTTGCAAGATCCCTGATTTCAAACCAGAAAATAAGGCACATGCAAACTTCCTCAGAGGACAATAGGAAAAATTATATGAAACCAAGACTAGTCAGATGCATGCAGCCTTATTAACTTCAGCCTGCTGTCTATCTCTGATGGGTTCAAAGAAGAAAATCAAGGCCTGTGGCTGCCCTGCCTCTAAAAGGGCTCAACTCCCAGGCAGGATGTGGGGTTTGCAGAACCTTCCTAATGAATGGCATTGTCCAAACAGGCAGGGAAGCAAGCAGGAGTCAGCCCATCCTCAAAGCAAGGCTTAGGCTGCCTGCATCCTGGGTACAGGAAACTCATCCTCATCCATCTAGCTTCACACCTGAGAGAGAGAGAGAAGGTGCTGTAACAAGCATCTTGATATATATGCATCTATAGTCTGGTTATGAGGTTATCAAGCAAGAAAGATGCCCCAGGGGAATGCATATGCTGTGTTCATAGAGGAAGCTGTGAGTAAATAGCTGGAATCTATCTTGAGGGAGATAATAGAAACTCTTTTTGAAAATGTAGAAAAAACAATATTTTCCCCCAGAGCATTAAAGCCTTTCCAGGTTTCAATCATGCTTCTCATTAATGGACCTCCTGGTCAGATTCATCTCAGGTCCATGAGACAAGAAAGGTAGTGGATCTGTCTGGTCAGTAGTTTTAATACAAGCCAAGTTGACGGGGGGAGGGGGGGTGACTGGGGGGGAGAGAAGCAGGAGACACCCACTACCCCAAACTGGGCCTCTGTTTATGCCTAACCTTAAAGCTTTTTGAAGAATAGCCTAAGGGCACACACTGCTCATGATCTCAGGGGTATTGGAAATTTATTGAAGAAGTTACTGCATCTAAGTCTGATTCTGGGATCTCTTTCTGTCACCCCTGTCTTTGCTTGCATAAATGTATAAAAAAGTAAATGTATTTACGTCATTGACCTGTTTGTATAGGAATTAGCCTTGCAGGCTAAGATGGATAGTCAATGAGATGATGCATATGGAAAACCTGGTCCACAGAGAAGCACTGGGGGTGGGGTAGGGCAGAGGAGATGGCAGGAAGAACCGTTTATTGACAACATCCAAGTGCCAAGTACTTTCCTTTAGGTTATTCATTAAAAAAAATCATGAAGGAGACATTTCCACCTACCTTTAAAGAAACAGTTTCAGAAATCACACAGCATGTCTGGCCCAAACTGTAAGTGGCAGTGAAGAATTTGAGCCCAGATCTGTCTAACTCTGAATCTGTAGCTGGTCCTGAAGTCTGGTCACAGAGGCTTTTAGACTGTAAGTCCCCCTGAGGCTGGGGCTAGAGCTGGGCTCATTTCCTGGAGCCACAGGTAAACCATAGAACTGCCTGGTCCACAAAAATACACTTCACACCCTAAGTCCCCATCACAGCAGTCCTCTGTCTTCGATGCCAACATTTAGAAATCCCATCACCTTTTTCTCTGTTCACGAAGGAGTCTCCATCTCAATGCTCTCAAATGACTCCATCCTCTAGAGAAGCTGAGGAGGTCCTGTCCTTGGGTTAGACACCATCTCCTTTTGGAAGCATGTTCTGTCCTGGCTCAGCACTTAACTTCTCTGAGCCTTATTCTTCAAATTAGAAAACTGGACCAGGATGGTGGTTTTCAAACTTATTGCATCATTACTATAGTAAGAAATACATTTTATTTTATAACTCATTTCACATGTAAATTTTTTTCCAAAAAACAAAGCTTTTCTTACTCTATATAATGCACCCTACTATTTTTCTATTTTATTCTGTGCTTCTATTTGTTGGTTTTAACGTTGGTCACAGCTCATTAATTGATTTCACTACCCTAATGGGTCATGACCCACAGTTTGAAAGTCCCTTCTAGATGCTCTCTAATGACCATTCCAGCTGTGACACTTGATGGATCTTTACCCAGTCTTCTGCTCCTCCAGAGGGGCCCCTCAGAGCTGATGAGCTCCTGCTGTGTCTCCCTGCATCCTCCCCATCTCCATAATGTCTCTTCTGGCAACCTGTTCTCCCACTTACCTTCATGAATTCCCCGAGGTTAAACACATCGCTCAAGGTCACACCACTTACTGGAGCAAGGACTTTA
Source organism: Callospermophilus lateralis (assembly GCF_048772815.1). Taxonomy (NCBI): domain Eukaryota; kingdom Metazoa; phylum Chordata; class Mammalia; order Rodentia; family Sciuridae; genus Callospermophilus; species Callospermophilus lateralis. Next base: position 111,218,582 of record NC_135306.1, on the reverse strand, counting down.
ACCTACACAAACTGACTGCAAATCTGGAGCTTTCCACACCACATCTGCCTCCTGACACAAGGGACGATGGTCAAGCAGTGTCCAGGCCTCAGAGAAGAATTCCGCCCTCACCTAATGCAGGCTGTTAGGCTCCCCAGGAGAGCAGAGCTTTGAATCTTATTTTTTTGCATTCACCTCTTCTCAACTTTGCTGGCTTGAAACACATCTTTCTGAGCCTGTCACTCACATCTATTTGAGTACCCTGGGGTCGGGTATTGCATTTGGAGATGAAGGACAGTTAAGTTAGTCTGTTTTGATCCATCTTGCTCATGAGCAATTTTCTGAATATTTATTCCCACAGGAGCAGAACTTTTACCTAGTACATGTTTTAATTGGACAAAGCAAATGTGTCATTAAAGCTATGTCTCTCTTCCAGTCCCAAGAGTGGACTTTTGACTCTTCCTTTCAAAGATCCCTCTGGATCTGTGATGTGGTAGCCAGGCGTCTCATGAGTGTAACAGTTAGAGATGCTGGGATGGGGAGAAATGGCCCATGACCTCCCTAGCTGTAAACACACAGAAGCCCACCATGGATAGTGTCACTCAGAACTTACGGTGTCAAAAGAATCCTCTCATCCAAGAGGAACATCTGTAAGAAAATTTTGGCTTGAGATTTCTAATGGCTATTAATTACTGTGTTGAGCTTAGGTAGTGAGGAAAGAAAAAGAATGATAGCTAGATGCAGTTGATGGATGTTAAATAATAGATGGTAGCTGTTAGATGGTAGGTAACTATAGATAGTAGAGAATAAAAAATAGCTCATAGATTGTAGCACATAGCAGATAATAGATAGCAGCTGATAGTAGATCACAGATAACAAATGGAAGATACTGGATAATGGTGGAAGATAATAGAAGCTGATGGTAGATAATAGTAGATGGTTGATAAGAGTAGCTAATAATGGATAATAGGAGCTAGATGATAATAGTAGCTAATGGTGGCTAATAGTTGGTAGGTGATAATAGTTGCTAATAGAGGGCAGTGCTAATAGCAGATAATAGTGGCTGGCTGTAGATCAGAGCTGATAGCTCATAGGTAGTGGCCTGAAAGACCACTATATACAGAATATCTCCTACTGCCATCTATTATTCTAAATGGCTTTAGGACACACTTCAGAATCATTGTGTAACCCTGTCCTGAAGCCTCTGGAACCCAAAGTGAAGGGAAAGGAAGAAAAGCCACTAGTTGCAAAATTTCACTTCATTAATTAGCTTCAGGATCTCAGACCCACCACATGGTACTAGGATGTCTCATCTCTAGGAATGGGGATGAGTCATAATTTCTACTCTACCCACAGCAGAGAGAAAAATGCAAATCTATGGTGGGGTGAGCACACTGTTATGTTTCACAGAGCAGTAGAAGAATCCCAAGGTCAGCAAAGCTGACCACAGGCCCTGACACAGGGTTACCATGTTCTCCATCCTCAAGGCCAGCAGGAGACCTGCCCAGGGCAGCAATGGCAGGTCACTGAGGGATAGAGTGACTGCTGATGGGCCAGGCACCTTTCCTGGCCTTCCAAAAACCACTCCCAATCTGAAGGTCCTAACACCATCCAGTACCTTTTGTTGTCTTGGTAGCTATTATACTTGGACTAAAAACTCAAATACCTCTGCAGGATCTGTGATAATCTTTCTGATCTGATTCTTCCTGACTTTCTGACCTGGTACTTCCCATCATTCAATAACTTCTGCTTGTTCCTCAAATAAGCCACATTCAATCCCACAGGGCCTTTGCACTTGAGGTCCCCTCTTCCTAAAATGTCCTCCCCCCACATCCACATCCCTGTGCTGTGTGCAGGGCTGACTCCTTCTCACCATTCCATTCTCTCCGAGAAGACTGCCTCACTCCCTCACTCTCCACTACGTCACTGTTTGATTCCTCTGTAACATTTAATCCTACCTGGAATTACCTCCCGTTTGTTAGATGGCTCATTGTCTCTCTACCCCACTTAACATGACTTCCATGAAGTCAGGGACCTTGATTCCCCAACACCTACAACAGTTTCTAGCACACACTAGCATCTCAGCGAATAGTCATTGAATGAATCAATGAATGAAAAAAACAAAACAAAACAAAAAAAAAACACTATCACTTCTGCTGTGAGTCTGGGGTCAGACAGGCCAGGCTTCTGAGACTGCTCCACTTCAAGCTGGTTGTGAGATATCAGACCTCTCCTGTTACCTTTCTCAACTACAAACATCAGGATGAAATCAACATTGTTGAACTCGATCTGAGCCCTATGCTCCAGAAAGTTAAAACCACCAGCCTCCACCCTTTGTTTTCTCCAAAATAGTTAACTTCGAAGGACTAGCTTATGTTCCAGGTAAAACCCATCTCCACTCTTCTTGCAGGACCTGGAGAAGACCATCTCCATCCTTCCCATGACTCACACAAGATGCATTATCGTTCCCTTGTTTACCTGCCTCTGTAAGACTCCAGGCCCCCTTCCTTTTCTTTGAGACACTCCTCATTAATGAGCATTCTCCTTATTGCAAATAACCTTAATAAAATCATCTCCTTAATTAACCAGTGCATCCCATCTTCCACAATATTTTTCCCCTTGCAGAGTTAATGTGAGGATTAAATAAAACAGCATGTGTGAAAGTTGGATGGCCCAGCACCTTCAATGTAATTTTTTTTTCTCTGAAATTTGAATAATCTCCAATGGTTCTCTAGATGAGACAGAATACTAGTCCACCCCCTGATCACAGAAAAATTAACCATAAAACAAAATCATCATTACTCAGAATTCCAACCCCCTTATTACCTCTGCTCCTGTGAGAAAGAAGAGTAGAGCAATATAGAGTAGAGCCTACTCTATTTTATATCTATATATCCATATATAAATGCATATATATATTTCCATGTATATTCATAAATATATATATACATATACATATATGTATCCATGCATATATATCCATATATGCATATAATTTCCAGATTTTTTTCATATGTCTATATATATGATAGGAATTAATATGAAAACACAAAACAGTACCTACTATAATATTACAAACCATTTTAGTTTCTCCTACATATCATGTGACAAGCACTGTGTATTAAATATTATTATTCCAATTTTTCAAGTGGGAAAACTGTCTTAAAGAAGGTAAGTGACTTATTTGTTCAAGGACATGAAACTAGTGACAAAGTTGGGATTTAAACCCAGGGGTAGCTAACCCCAAAACTCATGAGCTTCTCTTCTATACTGCTGTCTTGTTAAATATTATTCATTTAACACATTTTAATTGCCTACTCTGGGCTTGTCATAAACCAGATACAAAGGACTATTTCTGCAAAGTTGTTCTCATAAAGCTCCCAGGGTGCTTTCTGAGGCAAGACAGAGAGCCTAGAAATATTGAATGAGATCTCAAGGGAGGGGCCAGGGATGGAGCTCGTGGTAGAGTGCTTGCCTAGCATGCATGAGCCCTGAGTCTGATCCCCAGACCTCCAATACTGCAAAAAAGAAAAGATCTCAAGGAAAAGGGATGGGAAAGGGCAAAAATCACTGTGCACCTAGAAGGCTGGCGGTGTGGTGCTTTATGTATGGGCTCAATAAGCAGCTAGGATGAATGACTGATTTAATTAATATTTAAGGGTTAAGATGGGATTTTATTATTATTAGTAGTAGTAGTTGTAGTAGTACTAGTAGTAGTAGTAGTAGGTGGTGGTGGTAGTAGTCCCAAAATCTCTGTCCCTTTCATTCGTTAAGGATGGAAATAAGGATAGTCATCCTGCCCTCAGGACTCCCTGGTAGCCTCCTCCAGACTCTGCTCCCCAAGGGTTGGGTTGGCTTTCCTGGGTACAAGACCCTTGGCTAAGAACCCAGATTCTCTTGAAGAAAGTACTGTTTCTTCTAGATCCTCATGTGTCTCCTAAAAGCCTCCCAAGGAGCTAAAGATTTTTAAGTTATGGAAATTAAGGAGCAGGCATATTCCTCAGTCCCCTGCATGGCACAATGGCCATTAACCAATTAATGGCTGGGCATGTGCCAGACAGTGCCAGGGTAATTATTAGATGGTAATTGCTGTATCATTAGAAGGTAAATATAGGGTCGGACTGTCATCCACCCTGTAGAGGGCAACTGGGAATTCATTTTATTCCTATTAAGCATAATTATTCCCCAGTCTCCAGGAACCTGTGATTTCCAATATAATTATATAGTGTTTGCCAACTCCATCCAAGAGGGAATGGGATTCAAAAAAAGACAATGAGGGCAGCCTAGGGAGGTATGGGGCAGGGGCTTAAAACTCACAGCAGCATCGGGATTTAGAAACTTAGTCAGTCAGGTATATCCAAAGACAAAAGAACCAAGAAAGGAAAAGGAGGACAGAAGGAAGTTTCATAGAGATTTAATGGAACGCTCTTCCCTGAATGTCTAGAAAACTAATTACATGAGTCGTTATTACTCTAAATTTCCCAAATACAGTGTCATTCACTCAATCATTCCATCCAGAGCTGTTGAGTGAACATAACAGAGTGTCTTGAATCACACCCAGCACTGGAGGTATAAAGTAAGGTAAACCAAGGTGCCTGTTTTAGAGTCTGCGCAGTGCTAAGGAGCAGATTATCTGCACTTCTCATTCCACAGTAGGGAAACTAAGGTTGCTTCATCAGCCCTTGCTTAACTCTCCAAAACTGGAACTAACACTCCAACAGGCAGAAGGTCATCTACAATGCCAAAAGCTGCTTTCTCTCTAGCTTGACAGGAGCCAGCCAGGCAGGTGTGACAACTGAGAAATAAAGTTGACAAAGAATCCTAAGCACAGTGGGGGGAGAGCCCTGTGAAGCAGCATTCCCAACCATGGATGATGTGGAGCTCTGACCTGGTGCAATCTGGGAAATCCAGAGACACCACTTTTCATGCTAATGTGTATTAATGCCATACATCACCTTTAAAGAGAGCCTGACTCTAATAAACATTTACACCAAAACTATTTCCTATAAATCAACTTACAAATCCCTGGCCTATCTGAGATTTGCTTTGTATCTGGGAGCCTCGCTATTAAATCAAGTATTGTAATTTGCTTCAGAAATGTTTTGCCAAAAGGTTAAAATATACATACTTGTAACTCGTCAATCTTATGGGTTGGTGGGAAACCCTTTGGGCTTTTTATTATTCAAGCCTTCTTCCAATTTCCCAACTGGCTACCCTATATTTCTTGAAGGCTCTAGGGCGCAGATTGGGGAGGAGGGATTGCTGGTTTAGCTAGAAGAGGCAGGGGATTAACTAGATCAGAGGCATTTGATTACCTACCGGTGATTAAAAAAAAAGAGAGAGAGAGAGAATTTTAGCAACGACAAAAATAGTACACTAATGCTACATAATAAACCAATTATTATTGCTAGGCATTGAGGAGACACTGGGGATATAATGGAGTTGACAAGATGAGCAGGAGCCCTGCCCTCATGGAATTTATAGTTGAACAATTCACAAGAACCTCTACACCTAGAGTCACATTTAATCCTCACCCCCAGTAGGATTATCCCCATTTTGTTGATGACACTTAAGTGAACTATGCAGCTCTCCACAGCTAGGCACAGCAAAAGAGGGATTTCAAGTCAGGTCTGCCGGGTTTTGGGCCCATGCTCTTTCTACCATCCTGCATCCCTCTCCAAAGGTTTCCAGAACCCTCACCTCAACCCCCAGGTGGCCCTGCAAGCAGGACTTGCTGTCTCCTGTGTACCAGGCCTGTCAATAACCAGTCTTCAATTGTGCATTTATTATCTTTGTGGCACACAGTTACCGTAGCAGTAAAATTTATGCTTAACAACACAGAACTACTATGATTTCCAACTACTAATGGAATTACTATTTTTGTTTGTTTTAAAGCCTTAGCAATAAAATGGGCTCCCAACAATACTCTTGCAGTTTTTCATGTCTTTAAAATTTACTGGAAGTGATAACCATAACAGGATGCCTGTAAACATACAAATGGCCTTCCTGGAATAAGAGGGGCTGTGGCTTCTCTCATGGTGGGGCCCACAGAATGAGGACTGAAGGGAAGATACAAAGGAGGCTGAGAACCACTATAACCAAGGAGGTCCAAATAATCTGAGCCACATGAATCCAGTCTTCAGTGTTTGATGACCTAAACCAGAAAGAGCTATCTCTTCTCCCTCACAGGAGCATTAAGGAAGCCAGGGCTACAGAGAGAAGTTGAGGGACATTGGATGGACCAGGAATCCTGGCTTTTCCCCCATCATGCTCCTTCCATGGGGAGAGGGCATGAGCAGTGTGGGCCGTACCAACCCTGTCCCTGTGTATCACACTCTGTTTTCTAATCCAGGCTCAAGGGCAAATCAAAGAGGAAAGGCAGACAGGAGACACAGAGTGACCAGGATGGTGGGTTTAATATTGAACCCTCAATGAGATTAAGACCACCTGAAGTTTCAGACAATGAAGCATCTCAAACTTTGGCTTTGAAATTTGACCTGGAATGCTCACCATTTATTGGGTTAAGACACAACTCTAGAAGGGCCATGCCAAACTGTTACTGTTGGCAGAATATACTCCCATTCTAACAGGGGTTAGTTTATCATCAAGCTGTTTCTAAGAGCAAAGCTCTCATGGAAACAGATTACCGATAAATGAAATTTGATGGAGATTAGAGGATAAGATAACCTACAAAAGGTTCAGAGACTAGAGGAGAGAGCCAGGCCTGGCTGAGCCATGTTATGAGAGAGAAAATTCTGGACAGAAGGCTAGTGGGAGAGAAGAAAGGGTAGCAAGTTCAAGAAGGAGGTACAGGGAGAGGAAAGAGGAAAACTTCTCTCACCAGAGACAAAACTCTAAGTGCAAGAGTGAGACATGAAGTAGAGGCAGGGTCCACTGGAGAATACCTGGGTGCTGGGCCCTGAATGCTTGTCCAAAGAGCCTAGGATACAAAATGAGGGACCATCAAAAGCCAAAGCTTCAGGGAAGCATTCAAAAAAAGAATCAGAAAGAAGAGAGTGCTTTGCAAGGAAATATGTCCAGGATCCCAGACATATTGCATATAAAGACAGAGTAGCTCAAAACCCGGGGCACAGGGAATAAGTCAACCAGCTTGATTAACATGGTCATCTGCGTCAAGCTGAACTAAGTCCCCAGGTTGTGATTATGAAACTTACCAACTAGTACATATTCTATACCTAGAATTTCTTTACGCACCACTATGGACCTCCCTCAAGATGCATGGTGCCCTCCTAGGAGATGAGACAAAGTACCCATGTAAAGGAGAGAAGTCACCTATTCAGATCCCTAGCCTGTTTCAACATCTGAAATGGCACAGAAATTAGTGAAGAGCTAGAGACCAGAAATCTTTCCATTCTCTGTCTTCTCTAGCATGCACTCTCTGGAGGCATATGTGCAGTCCATGCCCCCACCCTACCCACTCCCAGGTACCAACAGTTTGTCTATTACCTTCACCTTCACCTGAAATTATCTAAATCCCCCTTTATTTCACCAGCAACATTCAAACCTGACTTTCCTGGGCCTTCTGATGGCAGGGAATAGGTAAGGCCTGAAGCCTTCTATGAGGACCCTAGGAGCCCCACTTAGCTGGGCTAGAATTCAGCGGCACACATGCTACCTCCTCTAACCCCAGTATTGGAGGATGTCAGGTTTGAAAAAGCTGAATCTGAAGTTTGGAGAGCAAGCAGGCCAGGCTGGGAGCCACTGGGTAGGCTGATGGAAAGGGCAGAAGCAGACAGAGTAGGAGTTGAGCAACACAGAGAAGCAATCTAGTGCCTATTCTGCTTCAGGATTCCAAAGAAAAGAAGTTGACTGTTGAGGTGACCTGGTGCTGGAGGGGCACATGTTTGAGTACACACTTGCATCTGTTGTTGATTGGTTTGTGTATGCACAGCCAGCTCTCTGAAGCTCCACGTGGAAAATAATCAATGGCCAATTTAACAGCACTTCCCTCCCCAGCACATTTCTAAGATTCTCTCCAGATGGTCCAAAGGCCCACTCTTCTCACCAGAATTGCCTAAATACATTCTTTGCATTTTCAAATATTATTTGTTCTTTAAAGCCTAACTCAAGTGCCTTGCCCTCCATGAAGCCTAAGACCCTACCCAAGGAGAGCAGCCCTTTCTGACCCTGAAGAACCAATGTATGCCCCTGTGCATGGGCTTATCATGCTCTCCCCTATCTAAATCTGATTCATTTTTCATATTCTGTTATAAATAGCGTCTAAGATCCCAATAGTCAAAGAAGACCCTGTCATATACTGTTCTCGTGTCCCCTACAGCCCCCATGAGTAAATGCTTGTGATAATTTTGTGTCAAAATTGACTAGAATAAGGTATGCCCAAATAGCTTGGAAAGCTTTATTTCTGGGTGTGTCTGTGAGAGTATTTCTGGAAGAGGTTAGCATCTGAATCAGTAATGAATAAAGATCACCCTTGCCAATGTGGGTGGGCATCATCCAATATGCTGAGGGCTTAAATAGAACAAAAAGGCAGAATGGCAATTTTATTCTCTCTTCTTGAGCTGATAATATCCATCTCCTTCTGCCCTTGGAAATCTATGCTCCCAGTTTTCAAACCTTCAGACTCATACCCAACTATACCACCAGTTTTCCAGCTTGCAGATGGCAACTCATGGGACCTAACCTCCACAATCATGTAAGCCAATTCTTATTTTACACACACACACACACACACACTCATACACTCACATCCTATTGGTTCTCTTTTTCTGGAGAATCTTGATTAATACAATGCTCAATAAAAATTTCTCTATGAACCTGTATTAATAAGAAGGTACTATTAACAGTATAAGTTCTAGCTCTTTTCTGTTAGGACAGCTCAGGCAATTTATTTAGCTTCTCTAAACCTCCTTTCGCTTGTGGGTACAATAAGGAAATTGAACCCTACTTCATGATGTTTTGAGCCCAATGAAATAATGTATGTTATGTGTACATTATTTCCCACAATAATGTACACATAACAGATTCTCAGTGGTGCTAGCCGCATCCTACCTACTTCCATGTTTGTTCAGAGCTTTCTATTTCACAAAATACTTTCTTATGTATCATCTTGATCCTTGCAAGCACACCATAAGTTGTATTCTGTTGTTGTGTTCATTCTACAGGTAAAGAAATTGAGGCCTAAGGAGTTGATGTAACTCTGACTCAATATGACACAACTAGTGAATCCCAGAAATGGCCCTGTAACAGAGCCCATCTGCCTTTTAAGTCCAGGTTGCCTGGACAGGACCACGAGTCAAGGCAGAGCCTAGAGGTACTATCTTTGGTTAGTGTGTGATCAACAGATGAGTACAGAGAGGTGGCAGACAACCAAGTAGCCTTCTCACACTGAGTCACCATCCTGTGGCAGTATGGTATAAGGCTGGCAAAACCCAGGTATGTCCAACAGAATCCTGCACAAGTGAACATGGCTGGTTTTGCCTTAGTGAAGATGCTGAGGAAATCAGTGGTTCAGCCAGTCGCCATGATGATGGTAAGAGAGAAAGCACTAAGCAGTATAAGTTCTTCCTGGACCAACCCTTCTGCTAGGGTCAAAGAAAGAAGACTTCCCTGGTTTTCTTGACACACACACACACACATCCCACCTATCTAAACCTTCCTTCTAGAAGCATCATCACAAAGTCATGGGCAAAGGGAACTTTGAAGGAGCCAAGAAAGTCTCCACTGTCCCAATGTCTCCTCCAGCATTAGGAATGTCCCTTCAGACATTCCAAGGCTTCAAGGAGGTGGGGGAGAAAAGGGGATATGGAAGAAAACTTTCATTAATGGACACCAGCTGTATGTCAAGCAATGTGGTACATCCTTTAGGTCCATTATCACCTTTGATTCACATAGCATCCCTGATGATAAAGGGTTAGAGTCCCCATTTGATGGATAAAGATGACAAAGAATTACAGAGATCAAGCATGAACCATTGCTTAGCTAAGCTAAATTTGAGCCTAGACCGTCTGACTCACAATCTATGACTTTGGGACTACAGATGTAGTTCACTGGGAGAATGCTTGCCTAGCATGCATGAGGCCCTGGGTTCAATCCCTAGAACAAAAGGAAGGAAAGAAGGAAGGGAGGGAGGGAGGGAGGGAGGAAGGAAGGGAGGGAGGGAGGGAGGGAGGGAGGGAGGGAACTGTGACCTTTTTTGTTGTTGTTGTTGTTGTTGTTTTGCATAGCTGGGTATACCACTGAGATATAGTTCCAGCCCTTTTTAAAACTGTATTTTGAGGCAAGGTCTCTCTAAATTGCCCAGGCTGGTCTCAAACTCATGACCATCCTGCTTCAGTTTCCCAAGTAGCTGGAATTATAGGCATGTACCATCATGCTGTATGCCAAAATCTATGATTTTGAAGGAGTAGCATAGCCAAATTTTATCAAATTACCCTTTGGGGACTGGAGCTTATAAATGCTGTTTGAGAGGAGGCTGAAGAAATGGAAATCAAGCAGAGCTAGGTCACAGCTGGAAGGTGGGGCTGGCTCCTCCTCCCCTTACATCCCTTCTCTGGAGGAGGAAGATGAGAAGTGGGGGGTGCCCCTGTTGATGCCCACTTGCAGAGGGCAGCCGGGTGGGCCGGGAAGGGAAGAGCAGTCCCTCTCTCCTGGTTGGCCTGTGTCCTCCCCTGCCACAGCCAGGGAGAGACCATTCCTCCACCCTCCTGCAGACTTGCATTAAAAAGAATCAAGGAAATAATTACAGGATGGAGAGGATTTATTAAATTGGATAAGTCCTGACTACAGCCTTCTTTTTAGGCTTTGAGTGGTTTGTGTATTTTTTTTCATTAAGGCTGCATAATAAAATAATTGCATAATTAGTGAGGAATTTGTTACCTTTCAAGGAAGAGACTTTAATTCCCCTGAAGAACACCTCCCCTCCCCCAGGCTCTGTCTCTCTGTGGAGTGAGGAGGAATTGAGAAAGAAAATGCAGGCGACCCTACCCACTAGCTCCTACCGGTAGGGGTAATGGTGGTGACCCCACCCTCCCTCCAAGATCATCTAAATTTCCCAGCAGAGTTGACAGAACAGTTGATTGCTGAGACTAGCCAGGCATCCCTGGGTCATTCTGTCCACTTTCCTACAACCATCCAACAATGGCTTCTTATCAGTGTTTCCCAAAAGTGTCATTCTCAGATTGCCCCATCAGAATCCTGATAAAATGCTGATTCCTAAGTAATCCAGTAAAGGAATGGAATCAGACATCATGGTGACAGTTTATATTGTTATGCTTGAGTTCGGGACCCCCAAAAGACCACCAGAGACCAAGATCGATGTAAGCAGCAAAGAGGCGTTCATTGTGAGCTAGCTTGGTCCTCCGTGCGCACACAGCAACTGGTGACACTGAGAGGCCCTGAGTCCAGGATTTGCAGCAGTTTTATACACTCTTTGGGGAAGGCAGGGACTTCACATACATCATAGCATCTCTTAGCAAATCATCACACACTGCAGGAAAATCATAAAACAACTCTAAAATATGACTAGCACATTCACTGGTGGGAAAAAGTTGGCTAGGGGTGATTGGTTAGTACAATAGGGGGATTTCTTTGAACTGATTTGTTTAAGCCACGAGGGGAGTACGTGCTGAACTACATGGTTTCCCAACATGTTATCAACCACCCTAAACTACTTGGGGGTCATCTGGCATCCCAGGTATTTTCCCAGTCTCATGCTGATTGGTGGCTGCTAGGGAGTCCTCACCTAGCCTGACTGAGTCAGGGACACCTGGCACCACAGACCTCTCCAGGTATTTGTAGATAAACAACTCAGCAGGGTGGGTATGTGCCTAGGAGTGCTCTGTGGGTCTTTCCAAGGACAAGGGTCACGCCCCCTTCCTTGGACAGGCTTTGCGCTGAGGTAGAGGTTGGTTTTTCAAAAATGGAGTCATTGGAGCTGGGGATGTGTCTCAAGTGGTAGCGCACTGGCCTGTCATGCCCGGGGCGCTGGGTTTGATCCTCAGAAACACATAAAAATAAAATAAATATGTAAAAAAAAAAATGGAGTCACATCAGTTTCTCATTTTTAAAGCTTGCTTAATGCTGATCCACTCAGGGACTCTACGGAGTAAGGCAGGGTGTCAAGGAAAGGACTTGGAGCTAGTGGGGGAAAGAGTCATGTGCCCCTTCATTTTCTCTATAACCTGAATAGTTAGTCAGACACTTATTTTTTATCAAGTCAAGTTACCATTGAGAAACCAGCCTCTACCTCAGAGCAAAGCCTGTCCAAGGAAGGGGGGCGTGACTCTTGTCCTTTGAAAGACCCACAGAGCACTCTTAGGCACATACCCACCCTGCTGAGTTGTTTATCTACAAATAACAGGAGAGATCTGCAGCACTAGGTGTCCCTGACTCAGTCAGGCTAGGTGAGGACCCATAGCAATCCCCTAGCAGCCACCAATCAACATGAGACAAGAAAAATACCTGGGATGCCAGATGACCCCTCAGTATTTTAGGGTGGTTGATAACATGTTGGGAAACCATGTAGTTCAGCACGTACTCCCCTCGTGGCTTAAACAAATCAGTTCAAAGAAATCCCCCTATTGTACTAACCAATCACCCCTAGCCAACTTTTTCCCACCAGTGAATGTGCTAATCATGTTTTAGAGTTGTTTTATGATTTTCCTGCGGTGTGTGATGATTTGCTGAGAAATGCTATGATGTATGTGAAGTCCCTGCCTTCCCCAAAGAGTGCTGCAAACCCTGGGCTCGGGGCCTCTCAGTGTCACCAGTTGCTGTGTGCGCGCGGAGGACGGAGCTAGCTCGCAATGAACACCTCTTTGCTGCTTACATCGATCTTGATCTCTGGTGGTCTTTTTGGGGTTCCGAATTCGAATATAACACCATCTCTTCTACTTGATCCTCATTTTTCCCATCTATATAGTGGGTGATTGTGCCAGCTATTCTAATGTCCCTTCTACTCTGTGATTCTTTGATTCAATGACCAGCCATTAACCTACTCCTTATCATCTACTATCTTCTCCTATGAGCTGTTATCCCTACCAAGTTCAGGAAGTGAACTTGTGATATTGATGAAGCAAAAGAGAAGTCAGAACAGTTAATCCTGGAAAGGATTCTCTTTTTTCAGATTCCAAGTCTTAAACTTTGGTGCCTAATCAAATGCAAACATCCCTGGGAGGGACTATTTAAATCATTACCAGCTTCTTTGTTCCTGGCAGCAGGTTTTAATAGGAAAAAGAGAATGGAGAGTGATCAGATATGAAAGAGATAAGAGGATGAAGAAGTGATCTGGGAGCCCAGAGTCCTGATTTCCAGTCCTAATACTGCAGTGTGTACTGGTCAGTTTTTCATTGCTACAACAAAATACACAGGACAGGCTACTTTGAAGAAAAAGAGGTTTATTTAGCCTACATCTCTGTGGCTGAAAGTCCAAAAAGCAAAATATTGACTTTGGAAGGACCCCATGACATAAGACACATTGTAATTTGAAGAAAGGAATCACATGTCACACAGGAAGTCAGAGAACAACTCAGGGATTAAGCTTGGGTTTCTGTAACAACTCTCTTTCTAGCAAAAATTGTCTCCATGAAATCAGTATTCCCTTCTGAGGGAAATTCTCAAATGATGCAGACCTTCCACAAAGTCCTGCCTCTTCAAAGTTCCACCACCTCAACACAACCACCCTGGGGACCAAGCCTCCAACACAGAAGCCTTTGGGAGGACACACTTAAACCATATCCAATCCACAGCATGCATCATTGAGAGTGTTGAACTGTACCTGCCCTGTGATCCCAGGAGATAGTGAAGGTAAAAAATTCTCCACCCTGAGAGGCCTAGAAAGCAGCTTACAACAAAAAAACAAACCCTCTTTCCCCTATGACTTATATATGCCTGTGATGTCACCCTACTTACTTACTTACAAGGTCAGGCACACAATCCCCAAAGAGACATTTTTTGCCTCATAAATGATTGGCCAAACTGCTTATTTCCACTGATGAGTCAGAACAGAACTCTTACTAGCAAAATTTTGGTCAAGCTTCTCTTCTTTCCCCAGGTCCCTGAACTTTGGCCACTCTCAGCCTGAGCCAGCCAACTGCTGACCTCATCAGGAAACATCCTCTGATCTACCCTCCGATCATGCCACCCTTTCACCCCATTGAACAGAAACAGAAAACAGATTCGTGTTTTATTTGACAGTGATCACTGGCAAGTCATTCTGCTTCAGTTTCCTCATCTGTAAAGTTAGAAAAATATGTCACATAGGTCATATGTCACATAGGTGCCAAATCAAAGACATACAATCAAAGGAACAAAAGTGCTCCTCAAGACACAAGAAAATAAAATACAGTCTAGAGGGTGGTCCAGCCCTGGGCCCTTGAATCCCCTCCATAAATGTTCCAGGCCCACCTCTACTCCACCATTCTCTGCCCTCTGGCCTCAGACCATCCAGACTCACACTGTCCCACCCAAGCTCCTAGGGCCAGTTCAGCCTCATTATTTCAAATCGGAAAGCCACCATTCCCTACCACAGGCACATCCATCCCTCATTCATCACTGTCACATCCCACAGAGGACTTTTATTTAACAACCAATTTATTTCCAATTTAACTAATCTGGGGATGGGCCATCCTCTCTCTCACGTAAACCAACGATGCCCTGGTTGTAAATAGACTTACGAACGAGTGCGCTAGATAATATAAACTCTCATCACAGCAACATCAGGAGAGAGGGGAACAGAGGGAGGGGGTCATAAGATTGCAGGGTTATAAAATATGCAAGCCCCTGAGATAAACAACCCCTGCAGCCCTCCCTTCTGGCCCCTGCACTTAGAAATATTTGTCTCTCTGATTCCCTGGCTCACCTTGAGCTCAGGACAAATGCTTCATAAACAATGCATGAGATGCTATCCAACTCCCATCCAGGTTGAGTGGGAGCATGCAGGTGGTTGAGGAAGTGGCCATCAAATGGCCCCTGGCCACGGTCCCCTCCACCATTCTGCTTTGGCTAAAGTCCTGTTGAAAAGTCCTCTTGCTTGTACTCTAGTTGGGTGGAACAATGACCTCAGTTAAGGGTCATCTCACTCTTTTTACAAAGGACAATTAATCAGCAGTCTTCAAGACTCAGCCTGCCCAAGGGATCATATTGATCTGCTGAAGACACCAGAGAGCAGAAGGGCTTGGATGTCAAGCTGGCAGCTGGGAGAAGCTCAAGGTAACAGTCAACTGGGTGTGCTAAGGTGTTCCCCAACAGTGCAGAGGCTGCCTGAGTGTCCTTTCCACTTCCTCCAGCTTCTCAGTCTGTGTGCATGACCACCCAGGGCCCACCCAGGGCCTACCCAGGGCCCATCAAAGGCCAGGACCCCATATCATGGAAGAAATACCATGTTTTAATGGAATGTAGCCACTCACTTGCTGGATGATCTTCAGTAAGACCCTCACCTCTGGCTCAGCCCTCTTTCCTGAAGAGAAAGGCCTTGAACTAAGATCTCTGAAATCTCTTCCAGTTCTAACCTCTGAGGTGGAGCCACAGAGAGTGTGGCTGAGCTGCTGAGAGATTTATCCTCTCCCAGCCTGCACACCGAGGCCTGCCAGCACGACTTTAAATTACACCTCCTAAACTCTGCTTCACTCGACACTTTCTCAGGCTACCTTAGAGGGCAGAGCAAGTTTATGTTAAACAAACACCACTTGGTTATTAGAAACATATTTATAGTGGTGTGCGGCTCCAGGAGTGGAGACAGATTCATTCCCAGGTCGGGCCTCCAGGGAGGACTGTACAGCTGAGCTGCTCTCTCCAGCCCCCAGGACCAGGACAGATGAGCGCCCCAACACAAACCAATTGCACCCTTGTTTCTGCTCTCTGCAACTACCATAATTGCCTGTCTATATCATGCTCCTGCAAGGACAGGGGGCTTAGGGGGACCAACTGGCAGGCCTGCTGATTCCATTTAGAAATGATATATGTGGGAACTATTTTAAGTTAAGTGGTCAACTCAGTCCTAAGCCCATTACAAGAGCATGTTTTATTGAGAGCCCAGGGCACCTCTTCTAGAACTGCCTTCAGGATCCTGGTTTATGTTAGAGCTATGGACTGTGGGTGGGAACCCTCTATCTTCAGAGCAGTGAAAGGGCTCAGGAATAAGAGAGGAGAAAGAGAGGGCCTCCCAGCAGAGCTTCTTCTGAGGAAGAAGCTGAGGATAGGAAGAAGACAGAGCAACAAGCCTTCATGCCCCTCCTCCCCTGCATCCCAATGTTACATGGCTGGATTCCTCTAGTGGCCAGAAATATTTAATCAAATACTTTTGTTTGGATCTTGCATCCCTGGTAACCTGAAGATGTTACCATGGCAATCCCTGAGTAATACATCTCGATTATTTATGGCCTTGCGAATAGGGTGGGGAAGCACTGCAGGCCCCACAGAAACAGTGGGGAGGTGGAAGCTTCATTTCCTCTTCTTGCTATTCCCCAGCAGCCTCAGAGGCAGGGCAGAAAGAAGATGCCAGTGTGGTTCAAATAGTTCAATGCTTTTTAGCATGAAGGGCCTCACCTCTCCATTCCCTTTTTATGTCCCTTAGAACCTTTCCCATCCCTTCTCTTCTGGCGTCCCTACAGTTGTGTCTTAGGTCACCCTGCACTCCCCAGGAAGTAAACTTAGGATGGATGGAGCGAGTCATGTATATCTAGTGACTTGGGCCCCAAGCTCTAACATGAGCCAGGATGGAAACCTGGTTACACCCCGTATTGTATCCATGACCTCAGACACAGGCCTTGACCTCCCAGAAGCTTTGTTTCTTCAAGTACCAAATGAAGACAAGAAATAACAACTTATATGTCAGAGTTAATGTGAGGGTTAAATGAAATAAAAAATAACATACAAAAGAGCATACAAAGCTCTTTATACAGTGCCTGCAACACAGTTAAGTGTTCAATAAATCCTGGTGTTTGGTAGTCACTGCATTATCAACCATCCTAGAATATCGCTGTTTGAAGTCAGATTTGTAGAGGAGCAGCAAGGGGCAGGACATATCTGGGTATGCACCAGCTGTGTGTGTACTGGGGTGGGGGTGGGGGTTTCTAATTGTATTCTCTGGTCTTGTCCTCCCAAGATGGAAGAGCAAAACAAGCATCAGTGGCCAAATATAATCCTTCCATTCAGTTCCTCTCTGACATGCCATCACCCTGCTCCTAAATGAGCAAGTCTTCCTTCCTCACGAAGTTGACTCTAAGGAGCCCTTACTGAGTTGAACATGTCCCCTAATCTTGTAAATATGACCTTATTTGAAAACAGCATATTTACAGGCATAAGTCAAGTTATAATGAGGTCATTCTGGATGACAATAGAACCACCACAATCCATTGACTGGAAGGAAGAAGGCTGGGCCCAGACACACACTGGGAGGACGCCATGTGACAATGATGCTGCCTGGACCAAAGGAACAAGGGTGGCAGGCAACTCACTGGGAGACAGGCATGAAGCAGATTCTTCAGCCCTCACAAGGAACCACCCCTGCTGAAACCTAGACTTCAGCCTCCAGAACTGTGAGTGAATAACTTTCTATTGGTTAAAACCACCCAGTTTATGGCAATTTGCCAGGGCAGCCCAAGGAAACTAGAATATAACCTGAGACTGAGTATTGGCTAACATGGGTCCCCTTAGGCCCCAGGAACCGCATCTGTCTCACATTAACTGACATGGCTACGTCTTGGCTTCCTCTCTGCACTCATCAGCTGTGTGCTCTTAAGAGAACTGTTCACCTTTTCTGAGCCACAACCATCAAATAGGAGTCATTGCTGCCTGTTCAGTCTGCTTCACAGGCGTGGGCTTGCAGACAGATTTACAAGTGATCCTGTCTATGAAACACTGGATGTCACTGAAACGGGCAAGGTGGAGGGTTTCTTTTCATTATGGTGACTCAGAAGGGGAACTGGTGCTTCCTATTCGCTTGTGCTGAGACTTCAAGATTAAAAGAAGGTAGAAGTGGGGATCCAAGAGGGCAGGCTAGAGAGAGGCTGCATTCTGTGTGGCTCCTGGACCTGGGATTCAAATAATGGGAATACTGTTTCTCTGTAAGTGGTCACAGCTGTTCCCACACAGGAATCACAGCCATGGTGACTGGCTCAGGTCTCCAGGCCTCAGCGTCAGTGCAGGACTGCTAGGCCACTCAGGTACCAGAATAGGACCTCCAGCATTAGCCTACCCAGGAATCCCAGTTGCTGCTCCCATGCAGAACACCTGGCCACTTCCCAGGCACAGGAACTCAGGCCACCACCCCCATGTGGACCCCCATCTACTAATGTGGGGCTCCTCCAGTGGCCTCCATCTTGGGGGCAATCACTGCAATCTCTGCCACAGTCCCCTACATGCAGTATTCTGCACCTGGGGACACTGCAGTGGATCCAGAGAGAGCTGCCAGCCACAATACTGCACACCACAGAGCTGCATCTCTGAACATGCAATTCAGCATCACCACCCAGCCCCACCTGAACCAACATCCCATCACTGAAAGCAGCCACCTCAATCTTGGAACACTTTCATCACCATCATTAGTTGGGGCAACTCCCCAGCTTGGTACACCAGCTGGGGCTTAGAAACAATATCAAGGCACCAAAAGTCCCCAACTCCCCCCTCTCCCCAGCGGCTGCTAACCTGGCACAATGCCTGAGGCTACAGATCCAAAGCTCTCAAAACCAGGTCCAAAACCAGATCCCGAACTGCCCAATATAAAAAAGCTCTTTGCAACAGTTGTGCAGCCCAAAGAGTGCAGCCCACAAGACCTCCAGAGAGAAAGAAGCCTGACTGGGAAGTAGAAAGGGAGGGAATAAGTGAGACACAGGTTAGAGACTAAATTAGAGACCAGGCATTGGGAAGTCTACAGGCGAGATAAGGAAACAAGACCACAAAGCAACTCTTAACAAATATAAAACAGTAGAGATACCACTCTGCATTCTATCAGATCATAATGAAATGAAATTAGAAATCAATGATAAAATAAAAAAGTTACTCCAACACCTGGAGACTAACTAATAAGCTATTGAATGAACAATAAGTTGCAAAAGACATCAAAAAGGAGATTAAAAAATTCTTAGACATAAATGAGAACACTGATATAACATATCAAAATCTCTGGGATGCTATGAAGGCAGTATTAATAGGAAAATTCATTGCATGAAGTTCATTTCTTTTTCTTTTAAAGAGAGAGAGAAGACAAAGAGAGAGAGAGAGAGAGAGAGAGGAGAGAATTTTTTTAATATTTATTTTTCAGTTTTTGATGGACACAACATCTTTATTTATTTTATTTTATTTTATTTTTTTGTGGTGCTGAATATTTAACCCAGCGCCCTATGCATGCCACGAGCGAGCGCGTTACTGCTTGAGCCACATCCCCATCCCAATGAAGTTCATTTCTTAAAAGAAGAAAAAGTCAACAAATAAATGACCAAATATTACATATCAAAGCCCTAGAAAAAGAAAAACAAATCAACACCAAAAGCAGTAGAAGACAGGGAATAATTAAAATCAGAGCTGAAACCAATGAAATTAAAACAAAAGAAACAACTGAAAAAATTGACCAAAAAAAAAGTTGGTTCTTCAAAAATAAGTAAATAAATAAAATTGACAAATCCTTAGCCATGCTAACAAACAGAAGGAAAGAGAAAACTCAAATTACTAACATACGTGATAAAAAAGGAAATATGACAGACACTACAGAAATACAAAAAATGATTAGAAATTATTTTGAAAATTTGTACTCCAATAAAATAGAAAATATCAAAGGCATCAACAAATATCTAGATTCACATGATTTGCCCAAATTGAATCAAGATGATGTACACAATTTAAACAGATCATTTTCAAGCAATGAAATAGAAGATGCCATCAGAAGCCTACCAACCAAGAAAAGCCCAGGACGAGATGGATACACTGCTGAGTTCTATAAGACCTTCAAAAAAAGAACAAATACCAATACTCCTCAAATTATTTCATGAAATAGAAAAAGAGGGAATACTTCCAAACTCATTCTCTGAGGCCAATATCACCCTAAGTCCAAAACTAGACAAAGACACATCAAAGAAAGAAAACCAATATCTCTAATGAACATAGATGCAAAAATTCTCAATAAATTTCTGGCAATTTGAATACAGTATACCACGATCAAGTGGGGTTCATCCCATGGATGCAAGGTTGGTACTACATAAATGTATAAATGTATAAATCAAATCAATAAATGTAATTCATCACATCAATAGACTTAAAAATAAGAATCACATGATCATCTCAATAAGTACAGAAAAAGCATTCAACAAAATACATCACTCCTTCATGTTCAAACACAAGAAAAACTAGGGACAATAGGAACATATCTCAACATTGTAAAAGCTATCTATGCTAAGCCCCAGGCCAGCATCATTCTAAATGGAGAAAAATTGAAAGCATTCCCTCTAAAAACTGAAACAAGACAGAGATGCTCTCAGTCACCACTTCTATTTAACATAGATCTTGAAACTCCAGCCAGAGCAATTAGACAGATAAAAGAAATTAAAGGGATACAGATAGGAAAAGAAGAACTCAAATTATCACTATTTGCAGATGATATGATTCTATACCTAGAAGTCACAAAACATGCCACCAGAAAAACTTCTAAAACTAATAAATAAATTCAGCGAAGTAGCAGGATATAAAATCAACACCCATAAAACAAAGGCATTTCTGTATATCAGTGACAAATCCTCAGAAAGAGAAACTAGGAAAAATGATCCCATTTACAAAAAAAAAAAAATTGGGAATCAACAAAAGAGATGAAAGACCTCTATAATCAAAATTACAAAATGCTAAAGAAAAAAATTTAAAAAGACCTTAGAATATGGAAAGATTGCCCTTGTTCTTGGGTAGGTGAATTAATATTGTCAAAATGATCATACTCCAAAAGCACTATGCACCATACAGATTTAGTGTAAATCCAATAAAAATCCCAATGCATTCCTCATAGAAATAGAAAAAGCAGTCATGAAATTCATCAGGAAAAATAAAGAGACCCAGAGTAGCTAATGAAATCCTTAGTGAAAAGAGCACAAACTATATTACAGAGCAATAGGAACAAAAACAGCATGGGAGACCGGAGCAGGAAGCCGCGACAGCCGCCCAGCCAGACCGGAGCAGGAAGCCGCGACAGCCGCCCAGCCAGACCGGAGGAGGAAGTCCGGTCCCGCCCCGAGCGCTAGTCTCCAGGAAGCCCATCAACCCTTAAAACCCATCAAAGTGGGTGTGGCTACCAGCACAGTTGCGGCTGATCCAGGTACCCGGTTTCCAACTCCCCCACCCTTAGCTGCGATAACTCAAAATATTTCCCACAAGCTTTTGGGGATTGTAGCTATCAACACAAAACAACAACTGTAGAGGCACCTGGTTTCTACCTCAGAGACTAGAGTAGGGAAGATACAGGTGGAAGCTCATTTCCCTTCACACTGGCTATACCCACCACCCTGAATACAGAGGCTCAAACTAGGAATAGACAACACCACCTACTGGAAGCAAGGAAAACAGTGTTCTGAGAGACTTTTTTTTTTTCCTCTCTTTCTCTTTTCTTCTCTCTCTTCCACAACTTCAGCATATGTGAAACCAAGAACTGAGCATGAACAACTGAATTACCAAAGTAATATAATATAGAGGAATTGCATATACCCCACCTCCCCCCCATTTTTTTTCTGTATTTCTATCTTACTTCCCTTTCCCTTCTCTTATTTCTCTTTTCTTCCTTGTTATTTCTTTTCTTTTCTTTTTTTTTTAATTCATATTCTCTCTATACCACTTTCAATCTCCTAACTTTTGCTATCTATACATAGGGTAACTATCTAAATAGGAGGTTGAGTCTATACATTCTTCCATAAATTACCAGTCGAGTGGTTAGAGTTCTCCAAAGGTGCTAAGTTAGTTTAACCTCATTCCCTCACTCCTTTCTCTTTAAGTATAACATCCTTCGTCTGAAATTAAGTTTTCTATATGCCACCAGATATGGTACGCCTTTTATGAAACTAAGGAATATATTCTTAAGTAATAATTAAATCCAATATCTATAGTCTTAGAATCTAACTATAAATGTATTAATAATGAAAACTTGTCCTTAGATAATGTACTGTTGATATTGGGATCTGTTAACATTGTCTTTCTCCGAAAAAGAGGGATATTGGAGCTATTCATGAACAATACAAATATATAAGGGGAAAAACATTAGCTCAACAGTTTCACAAAGCTAGAAAGAATCATGAGCAGTATGAAAAGACAAGGAAAGAAAGGACCACAAACAATACAGGTCAATTCAACATTAGATGAGGTAATATCTGCAGCTGATGGAATGTCAGACAAAGAATTCAGGATATACATGCTTCAGATGATCTGGAGTCTCAAGGAAGACATTATTCATCAAATTCAGACAATGAAAAATCACTTTGACAATGAATTACATAAACAAATCCAAGAAGCAAAAGATCAACTCTATAGGGAGATAGAGGATATAAAAAACAAACAAACAGAAATCCTGGAAATGCAGGAAACAATAAACCAAATTAAAAACTCAAATGAGAGTATTACCAGCAGAGTAGAACACTTGGAAGATAGAACTTCAGACAACGAAGACAAAGTTTTTCAACTTGAAAAGAACATAGACAGCTCAGCGAGAATGTTAAGAAATCATGAGCAGAACATCCAAGAATTATGGGATAACATCAAGAAACCAAACCTAAGAGTTATTGGGATACAAGAGGGTACAGAGGTCCAAACCAAGGGAATGAGTAATCTATTCAATGAAATAATACTAGAAAACTTCCCAGACTTAAAGAATGAAAAAGAAATCCAAATACTAGAAGCCTACAGGACACCGAATATACAAAATCATAAGAGATCCACACCAAGACATATAATAATGAAGATGCCCAACATACAGAATAAGGAGAGAATCTTAAAAGCCACAAGAGAGAGGAAGCAGATTACATTTAAGGGTAAACCAATCAGGATAACTGCTGATCTTTCAACACAGACTCTGAAAGCTAGAAGATCCTGGAACAACATATTTCAAACGCTGAAAGAAAAAGGGTTCCAACCAAGAATCATGTATCCAGCGAAATTAAGCTTCAGGATTGAAGATGAAATAAAAATCTTCCACGATAAGCAAAAGTTAAAAGAATTTGCAGCTAGAAAACCAGCTCTTCAAAACATCCTTGGCAAAACATTACAGGAAGAGGAAATGAAAAATAACAATGAAAACCAACAACGGGAGGTAGTACAATAAAGGAAAAACTAAGCATAGAGGAAAAACTAATCATGTTAAGTATCATACATAACCAAATATGGCTGGAAATACAAACCATATCTCAATAGTAACCCTAAATGTTAATGGCTTAAATGCACCAATCAAAAGACATAGGTTAGTAGAATGGATTAAAAAAAAAGATCCAACAATATGCTGCCTACAGGAGACTCATCTGATAGGAAAAGACATACACAGACTGAAGGTGAAAGGTTGGGAAAAATCATATCACTCATACGGACCCCGGAAGCAAGCAGGGGTGTCCATACTTGTATCAAATAAAATAGACTTCAAGCCAAAGTTAATCAAAAGGGATAAACAAGGACAATACATACTGCTCAAGGGAACCATACACCAACAAGACTTGATGATCATTAATATATATGCCCCAAACAATGGTGCAGCTACTTTCATCAAACAAACTCTTCTCAAGTTCAAGAGTCTAATAGACCACAACACAATAATCATGGGAGATTTTAATACACCTCTCTCACCAATGGACAGATCTTCCAAACAAAAATTGAATAAAGAAACCATAGAGCTCAATAATACAATAAATAACTTAGACTTAATTGATATATACAGAATATACCACCCAACATCAAGCGGATACACTT
This sequence comes from Callospermophilus lateralis, assembly GCF_048772815.1. NCBI lineage: Eukaryota > Metazoa > Chordata > Mammalia > Rodentia > Sciuridae > Callospermophilus > Callospermophilus lateralis. The sequence goes on along the minus strand of NC_135306.1, from coordinate 111,194,708 downwards.
TCTTCTCAGCAGCACATGGATCCTTCTCAAAAATAGACCATATATTATGTCACAGGGCAAAGCTTAGCAATTACAAAGGAGTTGAGATACTACCATGCATTTTATCTGATCATAATGGAATGAAATTGGAAATCAATAATAAAATGAGAAAGGAAAAACCCTACATCACATGGAGATTAAACAATATGCTACTGAATGAACAAAGGGTTCCAGAAGACATCAAAGAGGAAATTAAAAAATTCTTAGAGGTAAACGAAAACTCAGAAACAACATATCGAAATCTTTGGGACACTATGAAAGCAGTACTAAGAGGAAAATTCATTTCATGGAGTTCATTCCTTAAAAGAAGGAAAAGCCAACAAATAAATGACCTCATACTACACCTCAAAGCCTTAGAAAAAGAAGAACAAATCAGCAGCAAATATAGTAGAAGGCAAGAAATAATTAAAATTAGAGCAGAAATCAATGAAATCGAAACAAAAGAAACAATCGAAAAAATTGACAAAACTAAAAGTTGGTTCTTTGAAAAAATAAATAAGATTGATAGACCACTAGCCACACTAACAAAGAGAAGAAGAGAGAGAACCCAAATTACTAGCTTACGGGATGAAAAAGGCAACATCACAACAGACAATTCAGAAATACAGACGATAATTAGAAATTATTTTGAAACCCTATACTCTAATAAAATAGAAGATAGTGAAGGCATAGATAAATTCCTTGAGACATATGAACTACCCAGATTGAATCAGGAAGATATAAACAACCTAAACAGATCAATATCAAGGGAGGAAATAGAAGAAGCCATCAAAAGACTACCAACCAAGAAAAGCCCAGGACCGGATGGATATACAGCAGAGTTTTACAAAACATTTAAAGAGGAACTAATACCAATACTCCATAATCTATTTCAGGAGATAGAAAAAGAGGGAGAACTCCCAAATTCATTCTATGAGGCCAATATCACCCTGATTCCCAAACCAGAGAAGGACACCTCAAAGAAAGAAAACTACAGACCAATATCCCTAATGAATTTAGATGCAAAAATCCTCAATAAAATTCTGGCAAATCGTATACAAAAACATATCAAAAAGATTGTGCACCATGATCAAGTAGGATTCATCCCTGGGATGCAAGGCTGGTTCAATATACGGAAATCAATAAACGTTATTCACCACATCAATAGACTTAAAGATAAGAACCATATGATCATCTCGGTGGACGCAGAAAAAGCATTCGACAAAGTACAGCATCCCTTTATGTTCAAAACATTAGAAAAACTAGAGATAACAGGAACTTACCTCAAAATTATAAAAGCTATATATGCTAAACCTCAGGCTAGCATCATTCTAAATGGAAAAAAACTGAAGGCATTCCCTCTAAAATCTGGAACAAGACAGGGATGCCCTCTCTCACCACTTCTATTCAATATAGTTCTCGAAACACTGGCCAGAGCAATTAGACAGACGAAAGAAATTAAAGGCATAAAAATAGGAAAAGAAGAACTTAAATTATCACTATTTGCGGATGATATGATCCTATACCTAGAAGACACAAAAGGGTCTACAAAGAAACTACTAGAGCTAATAAATGAATTCAGCAAAGTGGCTGGATATAAAATCAACACGCATAAATCAAAGGCATTCCTGTATATCAGCGACAAATCTTCTGAACTGGAAATGAGGACATCTACCCCATTCACAATATCCTCAAAAAAAAATAAAATACTTGGGAATCAACCTAACAAAAGAGGTGAAAGATTTATACAATGAAAACTACAGAACCCTAAAGAGAGAAATAGAAGAAGATCTCAGAAGATGGAAAAATATACCCTGTTCATGGATAGGCAGAACTAACATCATCAAAATGGCAATATTACCAAAAGTTCTCTATAGGTTCAATGCAATGCCAATCAAAATCCCAACGGCATTTCTTGTAGAAATAGATAAAGCAATCATGAAATTCATATGGAAAAATAAAAGACCCAGAATAGCAAAAGCAATTCTAAGCAGGAAGTGTGAATCAGGAGGTGTAGCGATACCAGATTTCAAACTGTACTACAAAGCAATAGTAACAAAAACAGCATGGTACTGGTACCAAAACAGGCGGGTGGACCAATGGTATAGAATAGAGGACACAGAAACCAATCCACAAAATTACAACTATCTTATATTCGATAAAGGGGCTAAAAGCATGCAATGGAGGAAGGATAGCATCTTCAACAAATGGTGCTGGGAAAACTGGAAATCCATATGCAATAAAATGAAACTGAATCCCCTCCTCTCGCCATGCACAAAAGTTAACTCAAAATGGATCAAGGACCTTGATATCAAATCAGAGACTATGCGTCTGATAGATGAAAAGGTTGGCTCCGATCTACATATTGTGGGGTCGGGCTCCAAATTCCTTAATAGGACACCCATAGCACAAGAGTTAAAAACAAGAATCAACAAATGGGACTTACTTAAACTAAAAAGTTTTTTCTCAGCAAGAGAAACAATAAGAGAGGTAAATAGGGAGCCTACATCATGGGAACAAATTTTTACTCCTCACACTTCAGATAGAGCCCTAATATCCAGAGTATACAAAGAACTCAAAAAATTAAACAATAAGAAAACAAATAACCCAATCAACAAATGGGCCAAAGACCTGAACAGACACTTCTCAGAGGAGGACATACAATCAATCAACAAGTACATGAAAAAATGCTCACCATCTCTAGCAGTCAGAGAAATGCAAATCAAAACCACCCTAAGATACCATCTCACTCCAGTAAGATTGGCAGCCATTATGAAGTCAAACAATAACAAGTGCTGGCGAGGATGTGGGGAAAAGGGTACTCTTATACATTGCTGGTGGGACTGCAAAATGGTGAGGCCAATATGGAAAGCAGTATGGAGATTCCTGGGAAAGCTGGGAATGGAACCACCATTTGACCCAGCTATTGCCCTTCTCGGACTATTCCCTGAAGACCTCAAAAGAGCGTACTACAGGGATACTGCCACATCGATGTTCATAGTAGCACAATTCACAATAGCTAGACTGTGGAACCAACCCCGATGCCCCTCAATAGATGAATGGATAAAAAAAATGTGGCATTTATACACAATGGAGTACTACGCAGCACTAAGAAATGACAAAATCATGGAATTTGCAGGGAAATGGATGGCACTAGAGCAGATTATGCTAAGTGAAGCTAGCCAATCCCTAAAAAACAAATGCCAAATGTCTTCTTTGATATAATGAGAGCAACCAAGAACAGAGCAGGGAGGAAGAGCAGGAGGAAAAGATTAACATTAAGCAGAGTCATGAAGTGGGAGGGAAAGGGAGAGAAAAGGGAAATTGCTTGGAAATGGAAGGAGACCCTCATTGTTATACAAAATTACATATAAGAGTTTGTGAGGGGAATGGGGAAAAAAATAAGGAGATAAATGAATTACAGTAGATGGGGTAGAGAGAGAAGATGGGAGGGGAGGGGAGGGGGGATAGTAGAGGATAGGAAAGGTAGCAGAATACAACAGTTACTATTATGGTATTATGTAAAAATGTGGATGTGTAACCGATGTGATTCTGCAATCTTTGTAATGTTTTGAATAACCAATAAAAAAAATAAAATAAAATAATACTAGGAAAAAAAATAAAGCTATAAATACAGCTACCATCTGTAAAACCTTGGTGCACACTTGTTGTTTGAATTTGTGTTCTCCCAAATTTCAATCCTAATTAGCCCCAAATAAAAGTAATTTTCTTTGTTCTTGAAAAAAAAAAAAAAAAAAAAACAGCATGGTATTGGCACCAAAATAGACTGGTAGACCAATGGTACAGAATAGAGTACACAGAGACTAACCCACATTAATACAGTTATCTCATATTAGACAAAGGCACCAAAAACATATATTAGAGAAAGGATAGCCTCTTCAACAAATGGTGCTGGGAAAACTGGAAATCCATATGCAACAAAATGAAATTAAGCCTCTATCTCTCATCATGCACAAAACTCAACTCACAGTAGATCAAGGACCTAGGAATTGAACCAGAGACCCTGAGCTTAATAGATGAAAAAGTAGGCCCAAATCTTCATCATGTCAGATTAGGCCTTGACTTTCTTAATACGACTCTTATAGTGTAAGAAATAAAATCAAGAATCAATAAATGGGATGGATTCAAACACAAAAGTTTCTTCTCGCAAAAGAAACAATCAGTGAGGTAAATAGAGAGCCTACAGAATGGGAGCAAATTTTTACCACATGCACATCAGATAGAGCACTAATCTCTCTATATAAATAGCACTAATCTCTATATTTAAATAGATATATAAATAACTCAAAAAGCTAAGCACGGAAAAAACAAATGACCCAATCAACAAATGGGCCAAGGAACTGAACAGACACTTCTCAGAAGAGGATCTACAATTAATCAACAAACATATGAAAAAAGTGTTCAACATCTCTAGCAATTAGAGAAATGCAAATCAAAACTACTCTAAGATTTCATCTCGCTCCAGTCAGAATGTCAGCTATTAAGAACACAAACAACAATAAGTGTTGGCAAGGATGTGGGGGAAAAGGCACACTCATACATTGCTGGTGAAGTACAAATTGGTGCAACCAATATGGAAAGCATTATGGAAATTCCTTGGAAAACTAGGAATGTAACCACCATTTGATCCAGCTATCCCACTCCTCAGTTTATACCCAAAGGACTTAAAAACAGCATACTGTAGTAATGCAGTCAAATCAAGGTTTATAGCAGCATAATTCACAATAGCTAAATTGTGGAACCAACCTAGATGCCCATCAGTAGATGAATGGATAAAAAAAAATGTGGTATAAATACACAATGTAATATTACTCAGCAATAAAAGAGAATAAAATCATGGCATTTGTAGGTAAATGGATGGAGCTAAAGAATATAATGCTAAGTGAAGTTAGCCAATCCCCCCAAAAAACAAATGCCAAATGTTTTCTCTGATATAAAGAGTCTGATTAATAGTGGGATTAGGAGGGGAAGCATGGGAAGTAATGATACTATTAGGAGGGGAAGCATGAGAAGTATTAATACTAATAGTAATAATACTGTTACTATTATTATTATTACAAACTCTAGGTAGGGCAAAGAGGAGGGAAGGGAAAGGAGGGGGAAAGGGGTGTAAAAAAAGATGGTGGAATGAGATGGACATCATTACCCCAAGTACAAGTATGAAGACATGAATGTATGACTCTACTTTGTGTACAACCAGAGACATGAAAAAATGTGCTCTATATGTGTTCTATGAATTGAAATGCATTTTTCTGTCATCTATAATAAATTAGAATAAATAAATTAATTATTTTTTTAAAAAAGCAGAGAACTTCTCCCATCCAAACCAGGCCCCTGGCTCACAGCTTCTGGCTCCTCCTGTCTGTCAGCATCCATGCCATGGCTCTTCCACCCATGTTCCTGGGCAATGGTGGCCCAGTGCATAGATGCTTCTGGGGATCAGTCAGTCACCTTTTAACACCAGGTGATAACTACCAATTGCCAATAAAGCCACTAGGATGCTGAGTGGCTAGGGAAGCTCAAAGGACAACAAGGAGGAGAGACCCAGGAAAATGTATTTCTCCAAGAGAGCATGGAGACCTGGCCAGTCACCAAGGTACTTCTGCTGCCCTGCCTCTGGTGCTGCTGCTACTCAACTGGAGCCCAGATCCTTCATAGTATATTCAATTGTTATGAATCCCTATCCCAGGTATCTCACCAACCAGAAGAGATTGATGTGCCGCAGTCTGGCCATATGGCAGAAAGGAAAACTAGAGTTGACACCACACCCAGAACTCAAAATGAACTTTGTCTAAGGCTATCATCTGCTCCATGGGCCCATTCATCTCCCTAAAAATCATTGACTCCTCCTCTAAAATGGTCTATAGCCCTCTGCTTTCCTCTCTCCTATAGAGAGGCTATATAAGCCTCTAAATCTCATTGGGTTATTGGGTCCTCACTCTCCTGGGATGCCCCCATGCATCCTGTCTTGTAATAAATTCCTGTCTTGTCTCCTGCCAGTGTATTACTCAGACTCAAATATGGAGCCTCTGGAAGATAAAGAGAAGGTTCTTTCACCCCTACACCACCAAAAGATGGACCCCGCCCATAGCCCTCACTCTCTCGCATGTTGAATCTCTCATTGGACAGATTCTCACAGTTTTTCCTAAGACTTCCTCAGTCAGAACAAGACATATAGTTCTCAGTAGAGGTGGGAGGTGACATTATGTCAAATAGAGGACCCCTCCCCATCAACCCTAACCAGTACCCCTGGCCCCTGTTGGCACCCCTCATCTTGCTCCTCAATTATTCCAGGATCTTAACCCCTCACATTCCTCCAACAAAGCCCCAATGCCCCCATTCTTGTCTCACTCCTCCTTTGGGGGCCCCTGTTGTGCACAACCTCCATTCCCCCATCTAAATCCTTCTCATCTTTAAGGTCCCCACCAGGAGGTCCTCCCCAGGTGGTCTCTAGGCTGTTAGTGCTCCAGCCAGCATGCCCTACAGTGGCACTTCTCTATGTGCATTGCACTTGATCGTCACTGCTTCCTCTGGCTCCCTCTAAACTGTGAGATCCGCTCCGCGAGAGCAGAGGCCTCAGTGTCTCCCTTGTTTGTAATAAATCTTCAGTCCCTAACAATGCCTGGCACACACTAGATATTAAATTATTTCAAATAAATGAATAACACTTAGGGGCTTATGGTACTAGGCTCATGGTATGAGAAACAAAATTCAAACTACACACAGGCCAGGTGTGAAGGACAACACTCTCACATATGTTCATACCTCTGTATATCTATGGTGATGTGAAATTAGAAAGTTATGCTTTAGACACAGACTGAACAGCACTCTATTAAAAGAAAGGAGGATGCTCATGGATGTATTTGTTGGTATGTGTTTATATGTGTGCATGCAATAGTGTGTGTATGAATATGGACGTTATGTGTTGTGTGTGCATCACCCATGAACACATGTGGATATGTGGGGGAGGCCTAAAAAGAGTGTCACACTGTCCATTCTATCCCTGGCAGTGGTAGTGGGTCCAGGTAAAGAGTACTGGGCAACCCCCTCTCTGTGGAGGAAAGGTACCTGGGCAGGTCACAGAGATGAGGAGGCCTGGGCAGAGGAGATAAGGAGGGTCTGGAAGATCTAGACCCATGGTCCCAATCTTTAGTCCTCAGACCCCTACAGGAGCCCATAGGTATTAACAGGGGTTCGTGAGCTGTTTTAACATTTCTGTATGCCTAGCAGAAACGGTACATTTACCAAAGATAAGACTGCACAGACTACTAACTGAGACATCATTTCTCTGCTTTTGGCTGGAATTATATCAACTCAGTGTGATAACACTACTAATCTCATGCTGATCTGAACCCCTGATTGGCAGTAATACATGGCTTTGATTAATAAAAAATGGGAAAACAAATTATTACTTGATAAATGCAGTTTGTTTGGTAGACAAAAATCTTTAAAAATGGGGAAGCCTGGTAGAGAAGGAAGGAGAGATTGCATGACTGTTAAAACCACAGGATCTCATTCAAATCCTGGATTGAACACCTACTCACGATAAATTGCACTAGTTTCTTAACTCTCTAAGCCTCGGTTTCTTCATCAATGAAATGGGAGTCATAATAATACCCATCTCTGGGGGATTGTGAGCACTGAGATGACATAGAGAAAGCTGTTAGTTATTGACTGGTACATACAGCACGCATTCAACATCAGCTTATTTTATCATCATCATCTTTACCACTCTTTCTATTAGTGGGAGGGAGGAAAAGTCAGGATCCACTAGTTAGCTCATTTTTGAGGCTAAAGCAAATCTGTCATCACTGCTCTTGCAGTGAGGTGAAAACTAGAGGAACCACCCCTCAGCCACAGGTGCAAACTCTGAGGGCATGGAAAGTCTCTGAGGGTTGAAAAGTTTAAAGAACAAAAGAGGATGGGCACTTAGTTAACCTGCTCCCATTGATAAGGACACAGATCTTATCTGCCAAGTGAGGCCAGAAATTAAGAAGGATGGCTTTCAGGCCAGATGTCCAGACGTTACACTTAGCATATTAGTTTCCTATTGCCCCATAACAAATTGCCACAAATCTAGTGACTTAAACAACACCCATTTATTTTCTCACAGTCTGTAGCTCAGACATCAAGGCAGTTTCAAATGAATTCTCAGCTTAGGATCTCAGAAGGCCAAAATCAAAGTGCTGGCCCTTACCTGGAGGTTCTGGGGAAGAATTGGCTGCCCCAATCATTTGGATTATTTCAGAATTCAGTTCCTGTGGTTGCAGGACTAATGTCAGATGCCCTTGCTGACTATCAGCCACACAGAGAACTGCTGAGCTGTGATCCATTCCTGCAGGCTGTCCACACCTCTTATCAAAGGGGCCCCTCCTCCTTCAAGCTAGCAATGACCTATCAAATTCTCCTAGGGTCTCATCTTCCAAGTGGCCCAAGGTGATCAGTGAAACTGGTTCAGGATTTCCTTGACTCAGAAAACTCCACAAAATCATACAAATTAAGAACTTTAAATTTTCATGTTCACCCAGGAAAATACCCACACTATCAAGGGTGTGCATCTGAAAAGCCACCAAGTTGGCAGGGCATGTAGCTCAGTGGTAGAGTGTTTGCCTTGTAAGCACAAACCCTGGGTAAAATATATCACTTTATAGAAACAACATGTATTCGGTGAATACAACCATGGTGTTGGCAGGTGTGCCCATGCCAGACAGTGGGGCTAGACACAGAATTGATGGCTCAAAAGAGTGCTAAGCCTGGAGTGGCAGTGCACACCTGTAATCCCAACAACTTGGAAGGCTGAGGCAGGAGAATTGCAAGTTCAAGGGCAGCCTCAAGCAACTTAGCAAGACCCTGTTTCTAAATTAGAAGAATAAAAACGCATGGGAAAGTGGCTCAGTAGTTAGATGCCCCTGGGTTCTATCCCTGGTACCAAACAAAACAAAACTTGTGAATTTTTGCTGAACATGCTTAAAAATGCAAAAGGAGCTGCAGGTGTGGCTCAGTGGTAGAACAACTGTTTAGCATGGGTGAGGCCCTGGATTTGATCCCCACCCCAATATCAAAGGGGAAAAAAAAAAGCAGAGTAATGCTGAACTTGAGGATTTAGATGTAGAGTCTCTGATCATTGACCACCTCCAGGTGAATAAAACACCCAAAATGCACCTCCACATATAACAGAGCTCAAGGTCAGATGAACCCACACACAAGCTCTCCCTGCCACATGGAAGTAATCCTACTAAAAAGGGACAAATTGTTCTTAAACTAGAAGAGGCACTTGCACATAAGAAAACAATATTCCAGAAAAAATAAATAAATAAATAAATAATCAGGACTGGAGTTGTGGCTCAGCGGTACAGCGCTCACCTAGCATGTGCAAGGCCTTCGGTTCGATCCTCAGCACCACACAAAAAAAATAATAATTCAAATAAAGATATTGTGTCCAACTACAACTAAAAAATAAAATATAAAATAGAACAAAAAACTATGGCATGGGAATAAATCAGCATAAAGTAAATGCATATAAAAGTTTAAAAAATCTCTCTCTGCTTCACTCTCACTTCCTCTTCTGCCACCAGCTGGAGAAAATGCTGCTTTTAAAGGACTCATTTAATTAGATCACACCCAACCCAATAACCTCCCTGTCTTAAGGTCCTCCATATTCCCAGGTCCCACCCTCTCCCAAAAGGAAACACATCATCCCAGGTGAGGGCCACTGGGCTTTGATAAAATGCTTCCCCACAGGAAGAATGTGAGAGGTCAGGGGGCTTGGGACAGGGATGAGGGCCCAGCAAGTTTCTGTCTTTTTGTCCCATGGGAGGCTGTGAATTTCTTTCCAATTCAAGGGGGATAGTCATCATGAAGGGATTAAAATTACTAACATAGGTGAGTACCCACTAACCACATCTCCAGGGGCCCCAGCCCCCAGAGCCAGTTGTAAGCTCAGGGTTTGGGAAAGTAATGTGGAGGGAGGTATATCACCCAGAACTGTGTGTCTTAGGGGTAGGTACACACTCACCTCCTGGCTTCACTCTTCCTTACCCCACATGTTCCCATCTTCCCATGGCCAGCTCAGACTGAGCCCTGGGATCAGCTCCCCTTCTGATTTGGAGGAAGAAGGCCTTTTGTTATTTAGTCACCTTCTTCCTCTCCTCTGCAGGCTTCTGTTGAAAGCCTCATGAATCCTCTCCTCTGTGGCTCGTTTCCTTGGCCTACAAACTAGCCCTCAGTGGATCCAAGACACTCAGGTCTTTTGCTGGTTAATTCTGCTCTAGGGCCTTCTGTGCCCAAGATACAGCTCTTATCTCAACTGTGTCCTCTGTGCCCAGTCTAATCTTGCACACACCGTCCTCTAGGTTGGCCTTCCACTCAGGAGCCTTCTGTACCATGTGTCCAACCTCCCACCATCAGTTCCCCAGCTAGGAGCTCCCTGTATGGTCAGCATTGATTTACACAGTTCTTAAGTCACCTACCCAGAACTTGCGCTATATGTCCTCTGGCACACATCAAATAGGTCTCCTGATTACTCTGGCCTCCATTTACATATCTGTCACATGGGGGCAGAGATAAGGCTAGATCCACAGTCCCCAATTCTGGCTGTTCAAGATTACCTATGGAAATGCTCAAATACAGATTTCTGGTCCCCTGAGAAGTGATGTGAAGCTCTGAGATTGGAGCCCAGGCTCTACATTATTAGTGAGTCCACAGGCAATTCTGTGCCCCACCAGCTCTGGAGCCCAGGCCCTTTTCAAATCTAACTTTTTAATCCTCTGAAAACCTCTGAGTCATGGATGAGCCAGACAACTCCCAGCCCTCTACCTAGGAGACCCTTCCACTGGGTACAAACAGCTCTTTAGGAAGAGGCAAGGAGGCATTCTGCCACCTGGTTCTCCAGTGCCTTTAAAGTCATTCCTGATGTCTGTTCTGTCTTGGCAACAAGATCACCTGAGTGTAATGGCATCCTTCTCACTCTCTGGGATAAAGGAAAGTGCCCTTACTGGCAGGCAATCTTATTCAGAGGGGCAGAGAGGCCACTGGAGTGTGGCTTCGTCCCGTTCCTGCAGTTTGCTGGGAAGCAGCTTGCAGCCAAACTTCTCTGAGCAGCTGGATTGTCTCATTTGCCTGGTTGTTATGAAGAGACCCACACACAGGCAATCAAACCCCTTAGCTCACCTGCAAGAGGAAGCACACAGCGACAAGTGTAATAGTGAGGAGAGAACAGATATTCTATGTCACTCTGCTCACATTATCTCCCATAATGAGCTCTGCCCGACAGCTGCTCACCCAGCTTACAAAAGTACCGCATTCAATGCTCACCCTGCCAGGGAGCCCTGAGGGGGACTGGAGGTTTGTACAGTTCTCTACCCCATCTCAAGGCAGAGGCTGCACCATCTCCCTCCAGACCCAGCCTTGCCACCCACCTCAATCCCCAACTAGACAAGTGGGCAGGAAAACAAAACTGCCCATGAAGGGGAGGTTGAACACCCTGTGGAAATGGGCAGGGCCAAAAGAGCCCCCATTTCACACATGTAGAAATTGAGGCACCTTGGCCAATAAGTTAAGAGATATAAGCTAAGGCACCTGGGGGATTCATGATCAGACAGATAGAGCTCACTAATTCTATAGCACCTAATGAACTCTCCGAAATGATTTAGGAAAGGTGCCTTAAAGGGCCAAATTGTGAGGGAGAACCAAGACCTCCGTGGGCACAGCAGGGAGGAGAGGAGAGTTGCACTAGGCTTTGTAGCAGAGACAGGACCTGACTACCCCAGGTTAGGTGATGTCAGAGTTGCTGCGGGGGAGCAACCAAACAGTTGCTGACAGCTCTGCCTTGGGGAGGGCCAGCCAGGGTCACCAACATCAGTCATCTCCTAAACAGCCTCGTGCCCCACTTAGAAGAGTCAAAGTGGGAGTAGGGAATCAGACCTGGAATCAGCAGGTCTCCGACTTCTTGAGGTCTAGAGGTTTTCTACAGCCTAGGGTGAATCCAAGAGATACATTTCTGCTTCTTTACTTTCTTTCTTTCTTTTTTTTTTTTTTTTTTTTTTTTTGTGTGTGTGTGTGTGTACCAGGGATTGAACCCAGGGGCATTTAACCTCTGAGCCACATCTCCTTATTTTTCTTTTCTATTAATAGATAGGATCTCATTAAGTTGCTTAGGGCCTCCTTAAGGTTGATGAGGCTGGCTTTGAACTCACAATCCTCCTATCTCAGCCTACCACTGGGATTACAGGCGAACTCCACCTCAGCCCAACGCTATGCATTTCTGATTAGCTGTGTGGCCTTAGGTGAAGGCTGTCTCACTGGGACTCAGCTCTTTCCAGTTCCTGTGGGTGTTGGGCTGCTCCTTGACCTCAGAAGGCAGCAATAGCAACCACACAGCTCATGCCTGCCTGTGCCCTAGTCTTTATGGGGCTGGCTTCAGGCCCAGCCAGGGATGAGGAATAGAAAGGAGGCAGGCAAAACTTCCCTCTTACCATGTTGATAGAACCAGAGGCTCCTACTGTGCTTTGGAGTTCCCTGGAAGAGATATCTCCCCAGCTCCCACACAAGAATTTCCCCAGCAGGCTACCCCAGGAGCCTGCAGGTTGCAAAATAAAACACAAACTATTGATTCCATAATTGTTTTCTTTTACCTCCCCAGGGCATAATAAACCTACTCCCCCACCCCATGTGTTACTGCAGGCAGCTAGATGGTCTCAGATTCTAAGAGAAAGCTCTAGAGAGCACAGACCCAAGGAGGAGCTGGGCCCTAGAGGGGCAGGGGGGAAGTGGACACCTCTTCTAGGGCTGGAGATCTGCTAACGTGAGCACCCAGCGCTACCAGACCCACTATGGGTTCCCCTCTCACCCACAGCTGGTGGGTGGGCTCCTCAGGCCAGGCTAGACCTGGTGAGCCCATCAGAGTCAGGCCAGGTCCTCCAGCTGGACCAGCTGCAGGATGTAGGATGGGAGGGAGGAGAGAGACAACCTGCCGTGAGCAAGAAGCAGAGACTAGGAAGAAATCTCAGTGGTTTCTGAACATTAAATGAGTTGGTGTTCAAATAAGATGCAAATCACATGCAAATGAGCTTCTAGTATTTTTTAAAAGAGGCACCGGTGGTTTGACTAAGAGAATAGCAGTTAATCTCTCAGCACCAGAGACATCCAAAGTGACCTCTCCTAGGGGACACTCCACTGCATTTAGGAGCTGCCTGAGCTATACAAAGCCAGGTTCCTGCCCCACTAGGGCCACATGTGCACACAGCACCACCTGGCCATTGTGTGGGGCACCCTGCAGAGCACCTGCCCTGGCAATTCCTCTGTCTTTGTTCTCCACAAGGCAAATGAATAAGAAGAGAAAGGCACCCCCAGCTCTAGAGTTCACAGCACCATGGAAGTTCTAATGATCAAGGGAACCTGTGTCATAGGGTAGGTCCCTTATTGTGCTTGAGAAGACATGACCAAGGCCACACAGCAGGTCTGTGCCAGAACTAGGGATCTGAAGCCCATATCTTGCACACTCACACTCCAATTCAGGATCTCATGAGGATCTCACTTGCTGTCCTTGAGTGAGAATGGAATTTCCTGAGACCACTCAGGAGGTGAGTCCTCACAGGGCTCCTCAATTCCACACAGTGCCTAAACCTTCTCCAATCTCTATGGAGATCCAACAAAACCTCGTGCTTCCCTGGCCTTTCCCAGTCTAGACCTGCATAGACATCCATCCCTAGATGGAGCTTCTAAACCCCAGGCTCCAGGGAGTCCCCAGCCGGGATCTGGGAATGCCAGAGGAAGATAGAAACTGATCAAATGGCCCAGAAGAATGTATCGCTCAGGCAGATGGGCTCAGCCTTCCCAGAGTTTGAGGGGCTTGAGATGCCAGAAAGGCCCTCCAGAGGACAAAGGGGAGCTGGCTCAGCCTCCTACACACACAGCAGCTGCGGAGGAGGAGAGGGTGGCTGGCCAGGGGCAGAGTGCAGTTTGAGAAAGAAGGCCACAGTCTACAGCTGCTCTTCAGAGGGTCCCATGTGCTATAGGAAGAGCCAGCCCCTCTTGGAACACATCCTCTCCAGGCTCCCAGCTCAGCCATTCCCTGCAGTCAGTCCAATCTCAGGACCCAGGTCCTCCAACTGAGTGTGAGGAGGAGGTCAGGAGGGTATAAATGAGGCTTTCAGCCCTGACATTCCTGGGCTCAGAAGCACTCTCTGGCAGGGACTCCTTGAGTTCAAGGCTAGTTCTTCCTGTGTGCTTAGTGGCTTAATGAAGACTTGATAAATGGATATATGAATTAATTGCCTAATCAATTAATTATTGTTGGAGACATTCTTGCCAGTGAATTATTACTCCTTCCCCAGGATTTGCAATCTTTCCACAGAGCCACTCAGTTTGGCCACAGAGGGGGCCCCAAAGTCACCAGGATGGGTGAAGGTGCATAGGCTCCAGTGATGGGCTCATTTTGCAGACTTTCCCAGAGCCTGACAAACTACAAATCAATCCTGACTTCACCTCCCTGCCAGTTCTGAGAACTCTAGCTGGTGAGACGGCAGGGGCAGATACCACTCCCTTGATGGTCCACACATCTGATTCTAGTCAGTGTTTCACATCCTACTTAATCCCTCCCACTAGAGACAGAAGAGGTTGCACAAAGCAAAGATGAAACCCCATCAAACTCCAATCCTCTCTTCTTCAGATTCAGAGAGAGATCCTGGACCCTAGAGTTCAGGAATGACTTGCCCAAGGTCACAGAGCTGGACAGTAGCTAGGTCTTGAGGACCAGCCTAAGGGGAGAAGGTTTAGGGCTGCAGGAAGAGAATTTTCTATGTGTTCCAGCCCACCAGGTTTCATTTGGTTCTGCTCTACTGCTGGTGTAGTACTGAGAAACAGATACTTCTTTGTGGGCAGTCACCAGCCTAGTATCACTGTATGATACATCATCCAAACTGGGGCTCTTCAAGTGTGAAAGGGAGTCTCTATTATTAATGGACTGGGAGTGGTAGCACACACCAACAATCCCAGTGACCCAGGAGGCTAAGGCAGGAGAATTGCAAGTCTGAGGTCTTCCTCAGCAACTTAGCAAGACCCTGTTTCAAAATATAAAAATTTTTAAAAGGACTAGGAATGTAACTGGGTGGTAGAGCACTTGACTAGCCTGTGCGAGGTCCTATTCAATCTGAAGTACTGAAAATAGATGATTGATACATAGATAGATAGATAGATAGATAGATAGATAGATAGATAGATAGATGATATAATTTCATGGGATAATAGGTATAGACTTGGACTGTCCTAAGCAAACAGGCATGTAGGTAGATGACCCTGACCAAGGCTATTCCATGAGGCCCTGGCTTCTTTCCACAATAACCCCACCTTAATCATCTAATGGTGACCATAGTTGCCTAGTCTGCAGGCATGTGGCATTCAACCAGTGAGGTGAGACCTGGGAACCTACGTAGCAAAATATGACAAACTTGTTTTGGAGGGAAATGAAAAGTTGGACAGCTGTTCACTGCAAAATTTGCATTTTTCCATTTATTAATCAGGAAACTTTTGCAGTCTTCAGTGTGTCAAGCATAATGGTGGGTATTGGAAAAACACTGGCAAATGGCACAAACAGCAGTCCTGTCCTCATGGAGTTTATAAATCACTAGAAATATTGAACTTTAGTTAAAGATCAGATCACGTTCTCAACAAGAAATGCTAGTTACATGGAACACACAGAAAACACAATGGCTAGGCCTTGTCTAGGGAAGTTTTGATTGGTTTTATTTCCAAATTCAAATTAAGTCAGTATCGTAGGTGACCACTTAGCAGTTAGGTGACATTAAGTGATTCATTTAAACTCACTTTCCTCACTTGTAAAAGAGAATGATCTGTACTTCATGGGGTGAAACCAAAAATCAGGTAATCAATGGATAAAATGCTTTGTACAATGCCTAGCACAAGGTAGTTGCTCAACACACATACTTCTCTTTTGTTTCCAAACTGGTTTACACCTTTGTGCCTTCACTCCTGTTGTTCTCCCAGCTGTTCTCTTCCCATTGTGCAATTTCAGGAAACTCCTATTCATCCTTCAACAGACAAATATAGTGAAAGCCAATGTAGAGTAGTGGCTAAGAGTTCAAGCTTTTAATTCACTGTTCCTGTGTTTGAATTTTGATTCTGCCAATTGCTATGTGATCTGGGACAAAACGCTAAACTTTTCCGAACCTCAATTGCCTCCTCTACTGCATAGGATTGTCGTGAAGACAAAAATGAGTTAACACACTTGAATCAGCTCTACTTCATAACAGATGCTGTATGAATTTAAAAAGAAATAAAATGGACAGCTCTGATATCATCCCCTCCAGCTTTAAGAATCTGGAGTGTTTCCAAATTAAGCTGAGTTTGTGGAACCTCTTGTAGCTGTAAATAATCCTATCTTTGAGGACTTGCCCCCACACTGCTCAGGGTAGTTGGTGTGTGCATGATAGGGCAGAGTGACAGCAGAGTAAAGGCCAGCAGATGGGCTTCAAACTAAGTGAGGAGCCAGAAGATGGCCTTTAAAGGAGAAAGGCCTCATTTTTAACTGTCTTGGGGACCCTGAAGTCTAGAATCCAACCCAAACCCCATGCTTAACTACTCCTCCTTTCTGCAGTTCATAGCTAGGGAGCTTAAGAACTGGACAGATTCTCCTCCAAAATGGCTTAGCCACTGTCCTTTTGGTGGAGCTTCTCAAGGTCATTGCAAACCCTGGATCTGACAGCCCCTCCCAGAGGCATCTGCTCTCCTTTCTAGGAGCACAGTCGCACCAAGACGGAATCTAGCTTCAAGAATTCAAGATGTGTTCAATTCACTTCCAGACCTTCCTCCTACCTACTGCCAGCCCTCTGTCCCCTGGAGCTAGGCAGCAGCAGCTGTCAGGAGATCCTATCTAGCCCTGGCTTGGCTTGACATTTCAACAGCCCAATACCCAGAGATAAAAGTTGTCACCAAAAAAAGTTCCTTCCCTGTCTCCACCCTTTCCCTCTCCCTCTCCCTTCCTGGAGACTCTATAGGCATCAGAGTGGACACTGAGATGGTCTCAGTCTCTTGCTGCTGCTGCAATTCCTGCTTTTTGGGGGGTGGGGTGGGGACTTTCACAATTGATAAATACGAAGAAGCAGTTTATCACCTGTGCTTTTATGATTGCAGCAACTAAGGGGAAAAAGATGTCCTTTCAGATAAGCATTTGAAGGAGGGGGAGAAAGATTTTCAAAGCTTCCTTTGTTCTCCTGGAGAGCCATGCCATAGAGCTCTGGCAGACAGCCCGGGAGAAAGGAGGATTTTAAAAACACAATCTGAGCTGGCTTCCAAACCGCTACACCATCCCTGTCATCAATTAGGGATGTTACTTAACAAGAGGTTTGGGCTGTTGTCTCATCCAGCCTGCTCCCCCTAATTCAATGCAGAGTGGTGATGAATTCTTCAAAAAAGGGCTCCATGTTGCAGAGGTCTTTGCCTCAGCCCCCTGAAACTCAAGGCCAACTCAGGCTGGGCTGGCACAGTCCTCAGGGGCACATGGTTGGCAGAGAGATAAGAGAAGGATCTTTCTGAGGTCCCTCAGTGCAGGCAAAGAGCACAGACCCAGAACTCAGAGAAGGGCAGGCTGCCAGCCATGCTAGGAACTGGATAGCTTGGGAAGGTGGGAGGTGAACTCTGTCCCCTGCCAACCTCAGTCCTACTCAACTGAAGCCTGAGGCCCTTCCATCAAAGACCCAGACAGCCCCTCATACACCCCATATTCCATAGGGTCACTACACTTACCAAGTGGACCATCCATATCCCCAGTGTGAAAACCTACCTGACAATCTATACCAACACCTCCCAGTCCCACCCCACTGCTGTACCTACACCAACTCACAGAGGCTATTGATAACAACCAAATTCCACACACCCTTTGATTCCTTCCATCAAAGACCCAGACAGCCCCTCACACATCCCAGAGATTAAGCCAGAATGTTTAAATAAAACTTGACTACATTCTCAGGAGAAACAAAGAGTGACACACATCCCCATCACCAGGTTTAACAACTATTGGTGGCTCATGTTGAACTTGGAGCCCTCACAAGTTCATTCTCCATCAGGATGGGCCCCAGGCTGACCTTTCTTGTCCAAAACCATCTTTCCCCAGATCTCCCAGGATCCTGGAGGTCCAGAGCCAACTTAAATGAGATGGGGTTTACCCTCCAAGCCTCCTAAGCCCTGCCTTCTGCTTTCTATCCCACAATGCACCTCTTGACTAGATAATTAAGGTAAGAAATATCCACCAGATATCTTCAGGAGATATCACATGACCTTTTGAGCCTCCTAATCATAAGCACATAACCCATAGCCTCCCATGTGTTCAAGAAATGCACAAGTTAGGAAGCAAAGCGCTATTTTTCTCTAGTTCAAGTGAGCTTAGCCCACTTGAAGACTTGGTCTTCAGATTGGGTTTCCTGTTCATCACTCCAGTTCTCTTTGGCCACAGAGCTACCTTGTTTGGCTAACGCCCTAATGCATCCCTGCCTGGCTCTTGCCAGCTCCCCGTCAACAGTGTCCAATAGTGTCCAATAGTCTGGACACAGTTCTCTAGAACCCCTATTTGCTGGCAGGGTCACTGCACTGATCAGGTAGACCATCCATATCCCCACTGTGAAAACCTATCTGACAATCTGCACCAATACTTCCCAGTCCCACCCACTGCTGTACCTATACCAACTCACAGAGGCTATTGATAACAACCAAATAAAGCTAAGGTAATTCTGAGTCTCCTGGGAACCCATGAAGGGAATATTTAGCAGCCCTCACTGGGGACAGCCACATTTCTAAGTCAGATAACAATACAGAGGTAACAAGATGGGGTTATTCATTTTTAAAAGTTCTCCTTAGGAATGAACTTTCCATGATTTTCTATGAAATGTGAGTTACTCAAGAGTCCTAGAAGTGAACAGAACTGTTCTGCACAAGGCAATGGTTAAGGCTTGCTTGAAGAGGAAACAGAAGAGAAAGAAAAGAGAGAATGAACTGGCTAAATGGACAAATGTTGTGTCTCACCAAGTGAACTGATCCAACTCTTTCCTTTCTGCCTCCTATAAATCTTCAGCCAGTTTACAAAACCCCACCAAATGCCAGACATGCTCAGATAGTACATGGAAGCCAGCGAAGGAGAAGAGAGATAATCTGGGAGTGAAACATCAGAAGCATGGGAAAAAAATAAATAAATAAATGAAAGAGCTCAAGAAATCATGGGGAGGTTCATGTCTCAGAACCTTCCAGAAGTGGGGTTCTAATCAAGGTTAATCAATATCTCAAGGTCAAGAGGTTCCTATTCATATATTAAAGCACAATCATGATAACTACCATCTTACAGAGCATCTCCTATATGACAAACTTTATATGACTTATTTTTCAACTCTCAAATAATTCCACAAGATAGGTATCATACCCGTGTCTTAGAGATGAGAAAACTGAGGTTCAGAGTGATTAAGTAACTCCCCTCAAAATCATACAACTTTTGTATGGCAGAGCAGAGACTGAAACCCCAACTAGCTGAATCAAAATTCATGCTCTTTCTATTACAAGGGACTGGAATCCAGAAGTGGTTCCCTTCCACCCTCGTCTTGCTCTTGTCTCATTTCCCCTTAATTTGCTCCTGACAGCCAGGCACAGATCTATGTTGAAATCACCTGAGTTAAGTCACAATCTGTCAGACACTTGACAAACATTTCTCAAAATTGTATTATTTTCCAGGAAGTATGTAAGAGATTGAAGATCCAAATATAAGTACAATACAAACAATCACCAAGTATTGGGTGCCATGACAAACAGTATATATGGAGCTCTGGGACAGCACAAGCGGGGACCCAGGTTCTGCCTTGGAACAAGTAGTAGGGAATATGCCATTAGAAGGGCAGAGAGGTTCTTTGCCAAAATGAACTGCACATAGTCTCCTGATGCCAAATAGCTGGACCTAGAGGGCCCTGGGAAATAGAAATAGTCTCTTCACCTCCCCACTTTACCCTTTTTCCAGTCAGGGGGAAAAAAGTATTCAATTTTACATTGAAGGGAAGGAAAACTGAAGCTGATATTTTCTGAGCATCTCCTATGTACCAGGTACGCCTTTGTAACTCCATTTTGCTGAAGGAGTAACAGATTAGTTAAGTAACTTGTCCTAGGTCATTCTGCTAGGAAATGCAGAGCTGGAATTAAAATCCAGCCCCACCCACTCCAAAGCCCCTGATGGGGTGATCTTTTCACTAAATGCTGCCTCACCTCCCACAGTTAGACGCTGCTGGATGTCCATCTGAGAGGCTTGGTTGATTAAACTGCAGGGGCAGCAGGTAGCAAGTGCCACATGGGGTTGTGCCAGCCCTGCTGTTTGCCAGGACTCTCCTCCAGTCAAAGGACATGAAGTAATGAAATATCTGAGGGCTCAGGGTCCACACTCGCTCACTCTTCAGCCTCCTCTACACCTCAAGATCCTCCCCTGAGGCCACCTCAGTTCCCTTCATCTCTACCTCCCTTTCCTAGCCAAGAAGTCTGAGCACCAGCCTCAGGAAAAAGTCAGCCAGACCTGGCCAAGCATATGCCTGTGTCATTGGCACCCGCAGGGAGCTCCCACAGTCAGGAGGTGGAAGAATCCAGTGCCAGGGGCGGGGCAGATGGCATCTCATCAGCCCTGTCACTGCTCTGAGAACCCTCAAACCTACTCTTGGCTTCCTCTCTGAAACAAGGGCTGCCCATGAACCTCCATACTCCATGCCCATGGCAACCCACCCAGCCACGATGGCATGCCAACCCATGAGCTGGCAGAGATAGTAGCACGGCTCAATCCCCTCTGCCACCTGCCTGTTGTCACTCTTCATTGAGCATCGTTGGCCTTCCACAGGGCTGTGCTCCCAGGCTCCAGGCTTCCAATCTGCTCTCTGGGAGGCTGACAGAGGACGGGCAGGCTTAGGGAGGCCTCCCTACCTCACTCCCACCAGCTCCTTGCCCAGGGCCTGGATGTTGGAACAAGTGCTAGGAACCCAGATGGTAATTGCTGCCATCTAATTATGCGTGCATATGATACCAGCCAAAAGCATTTGACTGTCTCCTGCGGTCTCAGGCAGATCAAATGGAGAGGCCGTGCGGGTTCGAGGATTACTCCAGCAAGATAATGGCTGACAAGACTGCCTGCTGCCACTCAGGCAGCTGCTGGCAGGCTGTGGTCCCCATTGGAGGCTTCATTCTTCACCTGAGGGAAGAGGAAGATCTGGGCTTAGTCCTTGTGAGGGCCAGCAGGAGCTGGAATTCTCCAAGGCTCAGGCTCCTGTCCTTTCCCAGTCCTACTAGCCATGATATCAAAGACCAAAACAGAAGCAAAGGGTTTGTGGTTTCCAAAAATAGCATGATATGCTCAGGGAGAATTTCATGTCTTAGTAATCACTAAGAAAACCCTGTTCTTCTGAAACCACTATCTCTAGCCCACTGGTTGAGAACCCCTTCTCCAGGGGGGAAGCTTCTACCATTGTGGCACTCATTTGCAGTTTGGAAACACCCATTTGCTTGGCCCAGTTTCCTGAAGGACAGATACCCTGTTTGATTTTATTTTCTTTCGTGGAACTTGAGATACTTAGCACAGTGCTTTGCATGCATTCAGGTTTCCAGAAATATTTCTTGAGCTTATTTCTTGAGCTAGTCTATTTTCTCTTTATCAACTAGGTAACAGGTACTATGCTAGACACAGATATGAACAGACCATAGTCTCTGCCCTAGAAAAATGTGCCATCTAACCCACTAACATTTAATTTTGGTCAACTGGAGGGAAGGGAAGAGGAATCCCTAACAAAAACAGGTAGAGACTAAAGAGTAGAATGAGTCATTGTAAAAATGAGGAGTTTAAGTGAGGACTTCCTAAGAATTTCAACATTTGCATTGTCATTAAGCATGAACTGTACCTAGCATGCATGAGGCAAGTATTTGCTTATGTGTAAAAGGGCCTTCCTAGAGTCATCTCTTAAGATACAAGAAAGTAGTGTGAGGGAGTCCTGGCCACAACAGTCAGAAGGCCTCATAACCCCTCAGGATTTGGCAGAGCAGATGGAGTCCCTTAGAGCTGAATGAGGGAAGTAGGAGGGGACCAGGAGCTGGCATTTTCTGCCCCTGGTGTAGGCTAGGTGCTGTGGTGCTAGTTTACCTAGCCAAAGGCAATAACAGCAGAGGCTCAGTCTAGTGGACAAACCTCCATTCATGACCAAGAAGCAAGAAGATGCTGGGCCATCCTTGGAAAGCTCGTGTTTGAGTACTAAGTTACAGTCAAGGGACAAGAAACAAGAGACAAGACTCTAAGCCCACTGCTGGAATGGAGATTGAGGCACATAAACAAAGTCATCAGAACAGGCACATGGTATGAAGGTGACAGAGGAAGCAGCATTTCTCCTCTGGATCCCTTTGCTCACCATACTCTGGCTAAACCCAGAAGGATCTTCAAAGAGTAGGTGGGACTTGAGCTCTGAACAATGCAGAAGAGGGGAAAGCACTACTGGCAGCAGCACAAAGGGCAGATACAGAGGTGGGACAGTTTGTGGCACATTTCTGGTCCAGTTAGAAACTGTGTTCGGCTAGGGCTTAGATTCAAAAGGACCCCTTATCATGTTTGGAGATATCAATCAGATTAGCTTCTAAGGGAAGTTGAATGTCACACTGAGGAGTCTGGGAATTATAAAGGGACTCTAGAGCCAGTGAAGGATAAAGACAAGTGAAAATGGAGGAATGGATATAGATCATGCAGTGTTAGATCATCTCTGGAAAATCCACAGGCCGACTGGCAACCTCCACTCCACATGTTGCTGCTAACCAGGCGGAGAGGTGCAGGTGAGAAGGAAAGAGATTCAACCAGGCAGCAGTGTGTGTGTGTGTGTGTGTGTGTGTGTGTAACTGAGCAATGCTTACATGGTGCTTCTTACTGGGGTCACTCCATACTTGGCTTTGAGTTAGAGACTCAGCTCCAGGGATTAGACATGAGATAAAGATAAGGCAATGCCCATGTCCAGCTTCCACGTTTCCCTCCAGCAGTCATCTTCTCTTTCCCTCCTCTGGTTTCTGTCTCCAGAAAGAATGGCTGCCTCGCTTCTCCCCACCCCTATGCCTGCACAGGACTTCCTTTCAGCCACAGGGAAGAGCTCCTGTCAGAGTGCAGATCACCACAGGTGAAGGGCTGGCATCTCCTACGTAATGAAGAGAGAAAATGTGTTGGGGATGACAGCTGATCACAGAGGCTTCCTCCCTCCCCAGATGTATGTTGTCAACTGATCACTCAGAGAAACCCAGAGAGGGAGCTCACTAAAGCCCCCTGAGCACTCTGGAGAAGAGGGAGCTCTTTTGATCCCAGAGTGCTTAACTATGGCATTAGCCACCCTCCTGCTGCTCCCCTGGTGGGGTAGAGTAAGGGGTGAAACGGCTCCTTTGAAGTTCATCATGGGACAGGGCAGAACTTCCTTTCCCTACAGAAAATCAGAGCAGCAAGCTGTGGTGTACCTGGGGAACGGATCTCCCAAGAGCAGAGGCTCTGGTCAGGGTTACTGTGGTTTTCTGCATAGCCCTAATTTTCTCTGGCTCCTCCAACCTGCATGAAAGAGCTGTGTAGCCATGTGACCTTGAAAAGCCACCAAATCTCTCTGAATTACAACTTCATTATCTGAAAAACAGGGATAATTCTGTACTTTATTAAATGTAAGATATCATTGATTGTAAGACTCCATTTTTTTATTTACCACTAAGAAAGAAAATAAGGGCTCCCAATTAAACTATGACATGTCATCCACGGTAAGATCCATCCTGGTGTCAGAAATGTTACAATGAGAAAAAATATCATGTGTGAACTTATAAAAGATGATAATAACAATTCTTACTGCACAAGGTTCTGGAGAGGACAGTGGGCTAATGAGCATCAACACGCTTTGTAAACTATGAAGCTCTGTGAAAGCTTGAGCTGGGCTTATTATTAGAATGTCGATGATGGTCAAGATCTTAATTGCACTAGTATGTGAGTTTCCTGATGGCTGCAGACATCTGTTCTGTCTCCTTCACTAATCCCCTGTGCTGTGTAGTGTGCTCTAAATAAATGAGTGACAAGTTAGGAAGCTCTATGGCATAACAGCCTTACCCATGGCAGGTACATTCTGGGCTGCCAGGTATAGGCGTGTTGAGCTGAGGGTCGGATGCTCTACTGCTCCCCTTCCTGACTCCCAGGGTACAAATTGAGAGTTTGTATATATTCAAAATCAGGGCTCCTGAGACTAGCAGGATACTGCTACCTTCCACGGTTGAATTTGGTTTTCATCAAATGAGGCTGGAACACCATCCCAGTAAACAGATGGGAAGCATCCCCACTTCTGAACAACACAACATTGTGAGCCTTTATTTAGTAGTAACCATATGAATAACCAGGGACTGAGTCCTATGTGGGAAGGAGACAAATAGGCCTTCTTTGCTCTACAGTTGACAATCTATTGGGGAGAGAAGGATGTACTAGTAAGAAATAGAGAACAATTACAACAGCCTGAGGCATTTGCATGACACTGAAGACCTGTGAGTCTGCTCCTTTGTTAGGGTATTGGTTTGCTAGGGTTGCCATAACAAAAGGCCACAGTCTGGATTGCCTAAATGGCAGAAAATTATTTTCTCACAGTCCCAGAAACTGAAAGTCCAAGATCAAGACCTCACCCTTCTGGGACCTCTCTTTGGTTTCTAAGTGCCCATCTTCTCCTACTGATGTCTTCACATGCTTCTTTTCCTCCTTGCATTTGTATCCTAATCTCCTTTTCTTATAAGGACACTAATCATATTAGCATAGGGCCTACCTTAATGATCACATTTTACCTTGATTACTTCTTTAACAGTCCTGTATCCAAATATAATCACATTCTGAGGTACTAGAGGTTAGGACTTCAGTATAACCTTGCAGAGTCACTATGCAGCCTGTTAACTGTTGCTTGGTTAATTCAATAAGCATTTAATAATCACCATTTAATAATCATGCCAGGTACTATGCTAAGTGATGGGAAATGGGAACATTGATAAATAACACCGCCCTCAAAAGGATCACAATCTGATGGGAAAACAGACACAACTGGGCAACTATCCTCCTTGGCGAAAGTGCAATGGCAGATGTATAGAACTGGTGTTATAGGAATTCTAAGGAGGGACACCTGTCCTAGCCTAAGGGCTGAGAGTGATCCAGGAGGCTTTCTGGAGGAGGTAATTCTTAGTTGACCATTAAAAGTGAACATGAACCAAACTGAGATTGGGAAGAGGGAAAGAGAAGGATCCTCCTAAGAGGAGAAAGAGCCAAGTGTGGAGAAGCCATGGGGACCAATCTGGGCTGGGACCCGGGTGAGGCAAGGAGAGGCTCACTCTCAGGGCTGACCTTATAACTGCAGGATGCTGAGAAGTGGCTGCCTTCTTGCATTTTCTGTCCTGAGGACCTCACTTGCCTCCTCCCAGGTCCAGCTCTGCCAACAGTGCTTCTGTAGGACCACAAGTGGTTCAGTGTCACTGCAACCAAGATGCAGAACATGCACTGCTAAGCCACGAGGGCAGGAGAGCTGAGGCAGGTTCTGCAGGGGCTTTTCTGCCAGCACAGAGATTGGTTTTTGTCCTGTGAATGAGGAGGAGCCGGGATCCAGGATGGATCCTTTGGGACCGTTTCTTCCGCTCTCTCATTGGGTGGGCACCTTCCTGTTGAGTGGTTGTGAGGTGGAAAGAGAAAGCACATGCCTTCCAGGAAGCTCAAGGGGTCCTACCTCTCACTGTTATTACTCAAGGGATAATAAAAACCCCTTTTTTTAAGGGTTGTTAAGTTTAAAGGAGAAGACCTGTGCAATGAGACAGCTATGTAACAAATTTCTATAAAACACAGCTTCACTATCTGCAAAATAGGGATGATTTTGTATTTTATTAAATTTAAGATGCCATTGATTATAAGACCTGTTATTCTTATATTTTCCACTAAGAAGGCAGTGAGGATTGAATTAGACAACCTATGTAGCCTGTTCAGCATTCTACCTGAAGCACGTAGGTGCATGAAGAGAAAGAAGACTCCCCCTGCTTTGGTTTCTATGCAGTTGTCCAAGCTGGAAACCTGATCACCCTTGATTTTTCTTTCTCTGACCTCCTCACCTAATTAATCCACAAATTCCAGGCACGCTACCTCCTTACTAGGTGAGAATCTGTCTACTTCTCTTCCTCCCTATCACCTCATTCCTAGTTTCTTAATCCAAGCCACCAGCATGTCTAGACCACTTAAGGTGGCTGCAGAAGCAATCAGTTAAGATGAGGTCACACTGGAGTAGGATAGACACCCTAATCCAATATGCTTGGTGACTTTATAAGGAGAGAGAAATTTAGACACAGACACTCATGGAGGGAAGACAATGTGAAGAAGCACTTGCAGACAGGGAGAGCACCAGGTGATAATGAAAGAGACTGTTGCTGCTGCAAGCTGGGAAGTGCCTGCCGCCACTAGGAGCTAGCAAGAGGCCAGAAAGGGCTCTATGCAGAGCTCAGAGGGAGCAAAGCTCTGCCCAATACTGTGACTTTGGACTTCCAGCCTCCAGAGTTGTGAGGGAATTAGTTTTATTGTTTTAAGCCACACGGTTTGTGCTAATTTGTATGGTAGCAAGGAAAACTAATATGAGCACAAACTCCTTCAGAAGTTGGAATTTTATCAGTATTTACAGAATGAGGGAAGGAGGGAAGGAGAGAAGGAGGGAAGGAGAGAAGGAGGATGGGAAGGAGGGAGGAAGGAAGGAAATACAATCATCTTTTTCTCCTTCTAGATAATTACTCGAATTTTTTTTTTAGGCCTGTGGTATAATAAAGAGAATATTTCTTCCAGAAAGTGTTGTAAACATGCACTCAATGTGTTCTTCTGAAACAGGAAGTGAGTAAAGTGAGGAAACATTTTCCTTCAGATAACCAATTTACAAAATAATCATGTGAAGTTTTAAAGCTCGGATATCCCTATGGACCTCATAAATTTGAAGAGAGAATGAAACGCTTAAAAAAAAGCTTATAAAAGGCCTGCATTGTATAATTTCTCTTAAATGTCTTCTGGGCATCAGTGGCCTATAAATAGACAGCACATCTGGTGTCGGGGAGAGTAACAAATAGGGTGATGCTCTCAAACAGACTGCAGAGTCTGGATCTTTCCAGATTTCCCAAACCGCAAGATAAGGTAAGGCAGCGTCAAGGGGCTAAGGTCCCGGGAGGGAGGCCACTGGGGTAGGGCTAAAGCCAAGGAGGAAGCTGGGCTGGCTAACCCATGAGGACTAGGAGGAACTAGTCCCCCTTCCTCACGTACTGTTCCAGCAGTCACTAATGTACCGCTGGGAGAGATGGGTCTACAGTTGGTACTAGATTCCTAAGGCTACCATAGCAAATTTAGTGATTTAAAGTAACACAAACTTATTATCTTAAAACTCTTGAGGGCAGAAGTTCAACATGGATTTTACTAGACTAAAATCAAGGTATTATCCTAACTATATTCCCGCCTCAGAGCACTAGGGGAGAATCTGTCCTCTGGTTTCTTTCAGCTTCTCCAGGCCCCATTTGCCTTAGATCTTCTGTCTTCAAAACCAGCAACATAGGGTCACATCTTTTCCAGACCATCTCTCATTCTCCCTCCCTGCCTCCTTCTTCCATCTTTGAGGAAGATTACATTGGGTTCACCTGAAGAATCCAGGGCAATCTCCCTACTTTATGGTTGACCAATGATCACCTTAATTCCATCTACACCTTAATCCACCTATGCCACATAATGGACCATACTCAATGGTCTAGGGGATTAAGATGTAGACATCTTCCAGGAGAGCACTGATCTGCCTACATTTAACCCTTTAATCCCAAAGATACATGTCACCCTACAAGCAAAATTCAAATATGTTCATCCCATTTCTGGTACCAAAATCTAAATTAGTCATGAGTTTAACCACAGAAACAGAACCAGGAGAAGACATACATTAAGCCATTAAGAGACTGACTGTAAGGAATTGGCATACACAATTCTGAGGTCTGGCTAGCAAGTCTGAAACCCATAGTGCAGATGCTCAGGAAGGGCAGGACAGAGATAGGGCACAGGCTGAAGATGCAGTGTATACGTAGAAGTACTTCCCTCATGGAAGCCTAAACACTGCCCTTAAGGCTTTTGACTGATTGAATCAGCCTACCCAGATTATTTAACATTATTTCCTTAATCTGAAGTTAGCTGGCCTTAATGGGATTATAGGAAACTATCCTAGGGGTGGGAGTGGGGCTGGAGATGGTGAAAAACATGAATATATCAGAGGAAGTCAAGGCATCTTTTTGTTTTGACATTCATAAACAAAGGAAATCAGTCATAATGTTCTGATCATCTGGAGGAACTATTAACTTCGGAGTGTTTCAGATCTTCCTGAAATTCAGGATTTCTTTGGTACCAGAACAATTTGCCCTGATCCCTCATTTATAGAAACTCAGAGAGGGAGAGTAATTTTCTCAGTTGCATAGCCTGCCACAAGTAGACAGAACTGATCTAGAAGACAGGGTTTAGGGTTTAGGATTCTGATACATATTTCACTGTGTTGTTATGTCAGCCTCAGGGACGTCATGTACAAAGATACCCATAACTCAATTTATCAATCTAGAAGTGTTAAGCATATTTCTCCAATGTAGCTGATACTCTCACTGGTAGAGAATACAAAAGGTGGCTTAGAGATTGCACCTGCCTGCACAACACACCAAATGAGCATGTTCCCTCAGTCCAAACAGATTGTAATTTAAGGAAATTTCCCTGTCCATTCTCTTTAACCAAATTACTTCTCTGAAGTCTATCCCATAAAGAAATTCTGGAGCCCCCACTGTTTTCACAGGATCATTGTGTTCTTGTGGTTCACTTGCTCCAGCAATCTCATGAAAACCAAGCCCAAACAAAAATAGTAACATTTCATGTAACTGGTTCACTGAACAAGAATAATTCATGGGATATAATCATAACATAGCTTATTTTTGTTTCCCACTGTCTATGATATATTCAGCAGGGGCAGTTTCTCTTTGCCTACAGTTATAATCTTGGTCCTTGTCATGTCCAATGGCTTTATGGCTGCAATAGGTAGAGTTCTAAGACAGCCCCCAAGATTCTACCTCCTGCTGCTCACACCCTGTATAATACCCCACCTGAAGAAAGGGCCTATAACGGGATAGTCACTCCCTGTATGTTATATTATATAATAACAGGGCCAGTCTTGGGGAGGGGGGAATTGTCCTTGGCAGAGCTACTTTGTCCCCCACCCTTTGCCTTTCCACATGTTGTGTCTCCTCCCTAACCTTTTCAAGGCTTATATCCCTTCATCCCTTCCTGTTTTCCCAGTTCTAAATTCCAAAGAGAAGCCCCACCTTAATGGTTAAGATGTTAATTGCTAAATAATCTTTCTTTAGATTTACTGAACCCAGAATATATGGTGACCTTAGCAACACTTTAGTCTTTAGTTTTGCCCATCAATGAACACAAATCATATAAATCTTTGAGATTTAAACTGCAGGAAAATAATATGTATGTTTTAAGAAAGCATAAGAACTTTGCAGGTGCAGTGGTGCATGTCTGTAACCCCAGCAGCTTGAGAGGCTGAAACAGGAGGATTGCGAATTCAAAGCCAGCCTCAGCAAAACGGAGGCACTAAGCAACTCAGTGAGACTCTGTCTCTAAATAAAATACAAAAAATAGGACTGGGGGTGTGGCTCAGTGGTTAAGTGCCCCTGAGTTCAATCCCAGGTACACCCCTCCTCCAAAAAAGAGCATAGGAACTAGCCCCAGGTCAAGGTCAACTATAATGTTCCAGCCAGAGTGTGTGGGAGGGAAGCAACATACACCATGGAAGATAAAGACCCCATAAACATGAAGCCCTCCTGCCCTTTGTCATGTCTCTTCATACATGACATCCCTGAGGATGACATAACAACACAGTGAAACATGCATCAGAATCCTAAACCCTAAGCCCTGTCTTCTAATACCTACTTTCTCTCTTTTTAAAAGCCCTTTGTCCCCATGAGTTCCCCAAGGTGGACCTTTGAAGTCAATAACCTGCCCCCCACATATTCTCAAGATGCAGGCCCTTAAATAAATCTGACTCCTTCCTACCAATCTGTCTCCTGAATATTGGCCTTTGGGCAGCGAGCAGCAGGGATCTTAATCTGGTAACATTATTACATAAAACTCCTTCATGGCAAGCAGACTGAATACTGAGTTTTATGCATGTTTTTGGGAAGTCAGCTATCATATTGTGAGAGGATCACATAACTAGAACTTGAGAGTGGCCTTTAGGAGCTAAGAAGTACTCTGGACTGCAAGTCAGCAAGAAAAGGGGGTGTCAGTCCTACAGTCACAAGAAACTGAATTCTCTCAACAGTTTAGAAGAGAATTGAGCTCCAGATGAGAACACAGCTCAGGAGATACCTTAGTGTCAGCCTTGTGAGACTCAGAGCAGAGAACCCACCCAAGCTATGCCTGGCTCCTACTGATAAGCTCAAGTTCGAAACCCCCAAAAGACTACCAGAGACCAAGATCGATGTAAGCAGAAAAGAGGTGTTTATTGAGAGCTAGCTCTGTCCTCTGCACATAGAGCAACTGGTGACCCTGAGAGACCCCGAGCCCAGGGTTTGCAGCAGTTTTATACACTCTTTGGGGAAGGCAGGGACTTTACAAACATCATAGCATCTCTTAGCAAATCATCACACACCACTGGAAAATCAAACAACAACTCTTAACATTGATTAGCACATTCACTGGTGGGAACAAGTTGGGTAGGGGTGATTGGTTAGCACAAGGGGTGATTGGTTAGCACAAAAGGGGGATTCCTTTGAACTGATTGGTTTAAGCCACAAGGGGAGTACGTGCTGAACTACATGGTTTCCCAACATGTTATCAACCACCATAAACTACTGGTGGTCATCTGGCATCCCAGGTATTTTCCCTGTCTCATGCTGATTGGTGTTGCTAGGGGGTTGCTATGGGTCCTCACCTAGCCTGAGTCTGGGACACCTGGCACAGCAGATCTCTCCTGTTATTTACAAACAATCAACAGGGTGGCTATCTGCCCAGGAGTGCTCAGTGAGTTTTTCTAAGAATAAGGATCATGCCCCCTTCCTTGGACAGGCTTTGCTCTGAGGTAGAGGCTGGTTTCTCAAAAACAGAGTCACATCAGTTTCTCATTCTCCCCTTTGTCTGGAAACTTGGGGACCAATCATGGTTCCCTCAGAGGGGGTCTATTTGGGCAGGCCCTACCTCTTGGTAGGATTCTCCTTCTGGGTCTAGGGCTTGATAGTGGGTACGCAGAACCATTATCTGAACTGTGTTTACTCTGTCCTTGACGAAAGCCACTAGCTTGTTCACAAGTGGTTCTACTATGATTGACACTAGGGTAATGTTAGAGTAAACAGTAACCCTCAGGAGACAGTCTCCAACTTTCCAAACTCACTCAAAATTGGCCTCCTGACTCAATTAACCTATCTACACTGACTGCCTATCTACTTCTGGCTTCACTACTATCATGGAAACT
The DNA here is from genome assembly GCF_048772815.1 of Callospermophilus lateralis. Classification (NCBI taxonomy): domain Eukaryota; kingdom Metazoa; phylum Chordata; class Mammalia; order Rodentia; family Sciuridae; genus Callospermophilus; species Callospermophilus lateralis. The sequence goes on along the minus strand of NC_135306.1, from coordinate 111,163,119 downwards.
GGGTAATGACCAATGTGTGGGTGGTAAAAATTCACCAAAACAAAAAGAAGTACTTAAGAGAGATTATTGGAGGAAGATATGCTGCAAGGGTCCAACAGGGACATGACAAGGATGTAGGCCCGTGGACTCAGAGAGAATTGTGCTTACATGTTCTTCTGAGTTCTTTGTTTGCCTTCGGCAGGCTTTGTGCTAGGAGTGGTTCACCCTGAATAAGGGGTAATTGACAGATTCTTGTGCCTTGCCCATAATGCTTATTGTGCATGTGCCAAATGCTCATTCCTAGGTTTTAAATCAGATGCATGAGATACAAGTAATATATTAGGTCTTTTTTTAATTGATTTATTTTTTTTAAATACACGACAACAGTGGAATGCATTACAATCCTTATTACACATATAGAGCACAATTTTTTCATATATCTGTATATAAGGTATGTTGACACTCAATTCTTCATACATGTACTTTGTATAATGATGACCATTACATTCTACCATCCTTGCTAATCCCCTTCCCCCTCCCTTTTCCTCCCACACCTCTTCCTTATCTAGAATTAATCTAATCCTCCCATGTTCTCCCGCCCTACCCCACTATGAGTCACCCCCCCCCCTTATATCAGAGAAAACATTGGGCATTTGTTTTGGGGGGGAATGGCTGACTTCACTTAGCATTAACTTCTTCAATGCCATCCATTTACCTGCAAATGCCATGATTTTATTCTTTTTTAATGCTGAGTAATATTCCATTGTGTATAAATGCCACATTTTTTAATCCATTCATCCACTGAAGGACATCTAGGTTGGCTCCACAGTTTAGCTATTGTGAATTGTGCTGCAATAAACATTGATGTGGCTGTGTCCCTGTAGTATGCTGTTTTTAAGTCCTTTGGGTATAGTCCAAGAAGAGGAATATCTGGGTCAAATGGTGGTTCCATTCCCAGATTTCCAAGGAATCTCCATACTGCTTTCCAAATTGCTGCACCAATTTTCAGTCCTACCAGCAATGTATGAGTGTACCTTTTCCCCCACATCCTCGCCAACACTTGTTGTTGTTTGTCTTCATATTAGCTGCCATTCTGACTGGAGTGAGATGATATCTTAGAGTAATTTTGACTTGCATTTCTCTGACTGCTAGATATGATGAGCATTTTTTCATGTATTTGTTGATTTTATATCCTCTTCTGAGAAGTGTCTGTTCAGGTCCTTGGCCCATTTATTGATTGGATTATTTGTTTTTTTGGTGTTTAGCTTCTTGAGTTCTTTATATACCCTAGAGATTAGTGCTCTATCTGATGTGTGAGGGGTAAAAATTTGCTTCCAGGATGTAGACTCTCTGTTCACCTCACAGACTGTTTCTTTTGCTGAGAAAGAACTTTTTAGTTTGATTCCATCCCATTTATTGATTCTTGTTTTTAATTCTTGTGCTATAGGAGTCTTATTAAGGAAGTTAGGGTCTAATCCCACATGAAGAAGATTAGGGCCTACTTTTTCTTCTATTAGACACAGAGTCTCCGGTTTAAATCCTAGGTCTCTGATCCATTTTGAGTTAAGTTTTGTGAATGGTGAGAGACAGGGGTTCAATTTCATTTTGTTGTATATGGATTTCCAGTTTTCCCCGCACCATTTGTTGAAGATGCTATCTTTTCTCCAGTGCATGTTTTTGGCAACTTTGTCTAATATAAGATAATTGTGATTCTGTAGGTTAGTCTCTGCGTCCTCTATTCTGTATCATTGGTTTACCCCCCTATTTTGGTGCCAATACCATGCTGTTTTTGTTACTATTGCTCAATAGTATAGTTTAAGATCTGGTATAGTGATGCCACCTGCTTTGCTCTTCCTGCTTAGAATTGCTTTAGCTATTCTGGGTCTCTTATTTTTCCAGATGAATTTCATGATTGCTTTTTCTTTCTATGAGGAATACCATTGGGATTTTGATCGGAATTGCATTAAACCTGAATAGTGCTTTTGGTAGCATGGTCATTTTAATAATATTAATTCTGCCTATCCATGAGCAAGGTAGATATTTCCATCTTCTAAGGTCTTCTTTGATTTCTCTTTTTAGGATTCTGTAGTTTTCATTGTGTAGATCTTTCACCTCTTTTGTTGATTCCCAAGTATTTTATTTTTTTGAGGCTATGGAGAATGGGGTAGTTTTCCTTGTTTCCCTTTCAGAGGATTTGTCACTGATATACATAAGTGCCTTTGACTTATGGGTGTTGATTTTATGTCCTGCTACTTTGCTGAATTCATTTACTAGTTCTAGAAGTTTTTTGGTGGAGTTTTTTGGGTCTTCTAGGTATAGAATCATATCATCAGCAAATAGTGCTAGTTTAAGTTCTCCTTTTCCTATACTTATTCCTTTAATTTCTTTCTTCTAATTGTTCTGGCCAGTGTTTCAAGAACTATGTTGAATAGAAGTGGTGAGAGAGGGCATCCCTGTCTTGTTCCAGATTTTTATGTTAGGTCTTTTTTTTTTTTTTAAAGAAAGAGTGAGAGAGAGTGAGAAAGAGGGAGAGAGAGAGAGAGAATTTTAATATTTATTTTTTAGTATTTGGCGGACACAACATCTTTGTCTGTATGTGGTGCTGAGGATCGAACCCGGGCTGCACGCATGCCAGGAGAGCGCGCTACCGCTTGAGCCACATCTCCAGCCCATGTTAGGTCTTAAACAGGACTTTCTCATCTTAGGTTACTGTAGGTAAAACTTAGTAGTTTCCACTCCTCAGAATGGTTGGGCAAGATCTTCTTTGATTTCTCTCTTTAGGGTTCTGTAGTTTTCATTGTATAGATCTTTCACCTCTTTTGTTGATTCCCAAGTTTTGTTTTTTGTTGTTGTTTTTTTTGGTTGTTGTTGTTGTTGTTGTTTTGAGGATATTGTGAATGGGGTAGTTTTCCTCATTTCCTTCTCAGAGGATTTGAAAAATAAGATCTTTACACCTGATCAAATACCTCACTGGGATAGGATGAATGGGAGGTTCTTAGGCTTATATCAGCTGTGCTGAGGTGGGGTGGGGCCTGGGAAAAGGGTCCCTAATCTATCCAGGATCACCTACTCCATGGAAACTGTAAGTAAATAAGTGGGTATTATCTTAAACCACTAAGTTTTTAGTAAACTAATCAAGTAGCTTCTGACATGCTTTCCATCAAAGCTCAAAGCTCAAAGAAAATGACAATAATTATATAGTTCACTGATACAAATGGGTGAAGTTACCCAAGGTTGGAGGCACTACCATGGGAGTTCTGTCATCTCCAGACCCCACTCTAACACTCCAAGAGGCTGAACAGAACAATGTCTATTCCCACCTGTCAACAATCTGTCTAAATAGAGTCCTAACAGCACTTTAAGTCATACAGTCTCTGCTCTGAAACATGGAATGTTTTGCAATAAACACAACTCTCCATTGGATTTGATGTCAAAACTTTTTCCCGACTCCAGCAGGATCTTGATGCCTCTGGCTGCTTGTATTTGCAAAAAGAAGCAAAGTTCTTCTCTCTTTATAGCCCAGCAATCTATCCTCTCTTTAGGCTGAATTAATCCCCTGATAGAGATTACCTGAAGGGTAACTGAAGTGATAGGGTGTGGCTGAAGGAGGTGGAAATTGGGCATGGCTTTCGGGTATATATTTGTATCTGGCAAATGGGAGTCTCTCTTTGCTTCTTGCTCACCATGATGTGAGCTGCTCCTCTCTGCCACCACTCCTACATGAAGTTCAGCCTCACCTCGAGCCCTGGGGAATGAAGCCGGCCGTTTATGGACTGAGACCTCTGAAACTGTGAGCCCTCAAATAAACTCTTCCTCCTCCATAATTGTGCTGGTTGGGTCCTTAAGTCACAGCGAGAAAGCTGACTAAAGATCTCTGCCAGGCCCTTCTCAGAAGTGCAGGAAAAGTGGTCCCTTCCCTGTCGCATATGGCAAAGTAAGGATTCTAAGAGGCTACAGCAACCCATCAGGCCCAGAGAACCCACTTTCAAGCCCTCAGAAGCCACGCCACCCAGGTCTGGGCCTGCTGGACACAGGCTGTACTCTGCGTGGTCAGGCAATTGCCCTCCTCCTTGAGGACCCCCTCCCACCAATCTTGTCTGGGCTTCCAACAAACTACAGCTGATCTTAGGGGGATGGGGTCCTAAACCCCCTCCTAGGGACCCACCAGTTAAAACTTGAATCAAGTTCAATTCTTTTTCCTCTAACCCTCCTCATCCCTTGGCTGAAATCTTATCTCTTTGGGGACTGAGAGAGAGACTCTTCTTCTCCACAGTCTGGTTTACAATATAAAATCTGTGCTCTGAGCCCTCTGGCTTTGGCTTTTGATATTTAAAGCCAAGCTTTTGAAATTCAAAAATACCCTTTTTTCTCTCAAGCACCTTGCCCTTAGAATTGAAATCTGTGGCTCTCAATACCATTGCCTGTACAATAGATTTACAAAAGGCTACTTAAGAGCTCAAAAGCTAGGAAAGGGACCCTTTGTTCTCTCTGTATGGTCCTTACCCTAAGGGCATTGCGTGGAGAAAGCCCTTCAGTGCAGCTCAAATTGTGAGGCAGAGAAGTGAGAGGGTTAAAGGAATTGGAAAGGCACCCAGTTTAATATCAAAATTTTACTGTGCAGCATTTATAAAATGCTGAGGTAAATTTCCCCAAGACTAAGCGAGGTGTGGTTTTCATGATTCATTCCAGCCAACATATTAATAAAAGTAAGCAATTGTACCTTATAAATATTGATACAAATAGCTGACAGGTAAGTTTATTATGTTTGTTTATGAACATTTGTTGACTAAAATTTTTAAAAAATAATCTTGGGATGTCTACAATGTGCAACTTTTAAAACACAATTTATTTGATAATTGAAAAAGTACACAAAAATATAAGAATACACACATATGAATAACAAATTTTTGATGATGGGTTTCAGAGTATGTGACCCCAAAATGCAGCACCTTGGCATCTGGGAAAACAGCAGAAGCAGGGTCACTCTCTCCTTCCCCTCACCCTTACTTCCCTGAAACATCCATAAGGCTTAGCCAACTTTTCCTTCAGTTAGGTCAAAAGACCCTCATTTCAGAGGTGGTGGTGGGATCCTGTAATAATTGAAAGAAACACAGAAGAAGGAACAAATAATTTTGGCTGTCCCCTGTAACTTATTCCCATTAGCTTACACCCCCTTTGTCCAAACTTACTTCTGCAGAGCCATCCACCCTTCAAACAGAAGCATAAGAACACACAGATTTTCCTTTTGTCTTTGGGTCTTCATTTCAGAAGGCTCCTGTAAGCATAACTTACATTGATTCAAAAAAAGAAATGTGTATGCTCTTCTTTTATGAATCTTGGAATCTACTGAGGCCTGGATATACCCAGAAATAAAGTCCTTAAATTAAAAAAAAAAAAAGGGGGGCGGGGGGTGGGGGGCTTAAGCTGTTTTTCGGGAAAAACTGTAAAGGACTTAGAGGATGCTTTTGCTAAAAGTACTGACTCTTGGAACTGAAGACATCTACAGATGCCCTATGGGTAACTCAATGCAGGATAAAAGCTTGGCATCTCTGCATCCATTTTGCCACCTTAAATTCCAGGAAGTACAGGTCTTATGGATAAACATCTGGTGGCTATAGTCTAAAATGCCCTCCATACAAGAACAACTTTCTTAGTATCATAGAAAAGGCCCTACTTGAGCAGTCCTGGGAAAATGACCAACCAGACTCAGTTTGACCAAGACTGATCAGCTATTTATGCTTCCCACCCTCCACCTCTCTTCCTTTTCTATTTAAACCTGAAGCTCTTGTCAGTACCCACAAAGTCAAGGTTGAGAACACTGGTCCCATTTTTCTGGTATAGCTATACTGAATAAATTCCTTTCCTGCTTTTCACCATTATTTTTTCCATTTGGTTTCTGGAGCCAAGTGGCTGGAACTGGTGTGTTGGGACTCCCCAAAGTCAGGCTGCCTCTGCCCTAGGACTCTAGTAACAATACCTCTAGAATCCATCCAAGGATGGTTTTAAACTGGCTTTTTAAGAATGGACAAGCAGATAAGCTACGGAACCAACCTAGGTGCTTTCCAATAGATGAACGCATAAAGAAAATGCAGTACATATACACAATGGAATATTACTCAGCCATAAAGAATAAGATTATGGCTTTTGCCAGTAAATGGATGGAACAGGAGAATATCATGCTATTGAAATGAGCCAGTCCCAAAAAAAGGTCAAATGTTCTCTCTGATGTGTGGATGCCAATTCCCAATAGGCAGGTGGGGGTGGAAGGAATAGAGGTTCACTCGATTGGACAGTGGGGAATGGGAGGAAGAGAGGGGAGATGAGAATGGGAAAGACAATAAAATAAATTGGACATAACTTTCCTATGTTAGTATGTGAATACACAACCAGTGAAATTCCACATCATGTACAACCACAGAATGGAAACTTATACTCTGTGTATATATGTCAAAACACATTCTATTGTCATGTATAACTAAAAAGAACAAAAAAAATAAAAGAAAATAAAAGAATGGTCAAGCAGAAGCAGCCAGCTCTTCTGGTAAATGACCTTTTGACACCGCAAGCTCAAAATTTTCACTCAGAACATAATTTCCCCTGAAAAAGAAACATGCAATATGTGAAGAAGCATGACAACCATCTACACTTACCTAGAAGAACCCTAAAACTGCCCCTTCTCACCATCCAGTCAACAAGCAGCTTCTCCCCTCTCCCTTCCTTCAATTTCTCCCACTACTGATCAGGGACACAGATTTGAGTGTTTTTATTCAGCTCCTATCCTCCTTGCCAGTCAGCCTTGCAATAAAGCTCTTTTTTTTTTTTTTTTCAAAAACTGGTGCTATAGTGTTGGCTTCTGTGTGCATCAGGCAGCAAGCCCTTGCTTGGTATCAATCTGTCTTTTAATATAGGCACCACAGTATGAACCTATTGATGGGTAAGAAAAAGATATTACCATTTTCCCCACATTGACAAAGATGTAAAGGCAATTCCTTGGAGAAAAGACAGTCTTTTTAACAAATAGTGATGGAACAATTGGATATCCATATTCAAAAAATTTAATTTTAATCCACATATTCTACCATATAAAAAATTAACTGTGAATGAATCAGTCCTAAATGTGAGGCCTAAAACAATAAAACTCAAGAAAAAAACATGGTAAAATCTTTATAACCTGAGATTTGATAACTAAGATTTAGTTATCAAAAACACAATCCATAAAATAATAAATTGATAAACTAGGCTTCATTAAAATTAAAATTTTTTCTTCAAAGGAAAGGGACCAAAGGGTAGGAGAAAGGGAGGAAGGGAAAAAGTGCTCAGACATGGTATTGGCCAAATTATACTGTTATATTGTGCGTGTACAAATATGCAAAAAATCCCATCAATATGTACAACTATAATGCACCAATAAAAAACATGAAAAAAACTTTTGTCTTCAAAAGACATGGTTGAATAAAAAGACAAGCCAAGGATAAGAAGAAAATCTTAGAAAATATCTAAGGGACTTGGATTCATGGTAAAGACTGTTTAAAACTCAATAATACAACTAACAACATATTTTTTTTTCAAATGAGTAGAAGATTGAAAGACACTACATACACCAAAAGAGATCTATAAAACTGGTGATTTAACTCAGTGGTAGCATGCTTAGGCCCTGGGTTCAATCACTAGCAACAAACACAACACAAAATATGATGACAAACAAGCACATGAAAGGGTGTTTAACATACTAAGTCATAGTATGTTTAACATACTAAAAGCCAGGCACAGTGGCGCATGTCTGTAATCCCAGCATCTCCAGAGACAGAGGCAGGAGGATCACAAGTTCAAAGCCTCAGCAACTTAGTGAGACCGCATCTCAAAATAAAAAGGGATGTGGATGTGGCTCAGTGGTGAAGCACCCCTAGGCTCCATCCCTGGACAAAAAAACAAAAACAAGATACCAATTCCTATCTATTAGAATGATCTCATAAACCTCTGGTTCAATGTAAAATGGTATGACCCCTATGGAAAATAGTTTGACAGTTTCTTAACTTAAATATATACCTACCATGCAGTCCAGCTGTTTCTCTCTCAGGTATGTCAAAAGATGAAATTACAACAAATTTAGTTTAAAAATCCTAATTGGCTCTATTTGTGATTCTGGAACTGAGCAACACTTCATTTCATCAAACAGAATAAACGTTATGACGAGCTGGACAGAGAAGATTTTGATTTATGGACAGAGTTTAAAGAAAGCAGAAATGTAGGAAAACAAGCAGATTAGTTGCTTCAAATTCCCTTTTCTTGTAAAGCGTAAAGCAGAGGGAACTCCCTTATTACGCCAGCTAAAACTGGCTTGTTTGTGGATTTGGCTATTATCTCTTACTTTCCCTGGTTTCAGAAGGTTATGTAAACAATTTAGTTTCAACTTGGTGACCAGAAGTTCACCCTGAATTATAGTTAGATATGAGGTATTCTTCAAAACCTCATATGTGAGACAGTATACAGAGAGCAGGTTATACCTCTGAGTTACTCCATGATGTACAGAACAGCAGTTTTCAGGCTGTACCTAAACCTGAGTTTACTCTCTTTCATAGAGCAGTAGTTTGCCATGAGCTGCTACATTTTGAGTTGAAGTGCTGAGGTGGAATGACTCCACACCTTTTTTGTACAAGTAAACAGCCATCACAACCATAAAGCATGAACTGATAGATTAATCGTGCTAATAAGAATGACCACCTTGAATTTATCAAATTAGTCAGAAGCATATGGATGCATGGGCATATCAAACTCGTATCAGAAAAATCAGGTCCACAAGCTTATAACACACCACACCACCAAATGATGCAACCCCCTCATTCCAGACCCATAAAAAGAGGAGCACCCTGAGACTGGACACAACAGCATCACCTGGTCTCTCGTCATGAGCCTTGCCTAGAAAAATCACTATATCTATGAACCACAGAATCTCTGTCCTTGGGTTTTAGCAGAGAGTAGTTTCTCCTGCCCACGAAGACCACAAAAGTCCCACTCTATGTGGACATATCAAGCCAACACTCCAAGCTGACACAATGAAACTGCTGTCCATCAGGACCTTGGCCTAAAATAGGTTCCTGTGTTTCAAAAGCTCTGTGCCCTGAACAAGTTCTTTGTGGTTTGAAATTTATCTGACCACCTACAGTGATGCTTTGCATCCATATCTGCTCTCTGCCTTTGCTCTCAGTTCAGCCTCCAGAACTCCTGTGGCTGCCTTAACCCTATCCTAGTCCTTCCTTTACCTACATATACAAATGTGTAAAATGTGATGTGTGACTTGAGTGTCATAGATATCAAATTTTTTTTTTTTTTTTTTTTTTTTTTTTTTTTTTTTTTTTTTTTTTTGGTGCTGGGGATTGAACCCAGGGTCTTGTGCATGCTAGGCAAGCATTCTACCAACTGAGCTATATCCCCAGCCCAGATATCAGAAATCAAGACTAAAAAAAAAAAAAAAAAAAAAAAAAAACTGTGGTTGCCTGGCTTATGACTACCAGGTCATCATTATTCAAATTATTCAGTGAACTGCCACTAATAAAAGTGGTGTAACCTGTGAAGTTATTGTTATTCAATAAATTCTGACATTATGGAAAGACATAAATGTGTTTGTCTATGTTAATGATGTTGCATACTCTTGTCACAATGCAAGAACACAGGTGAAATGATTAGATTATGAGAGTTGTGTCCTAATCCACAAATAGAGACTAACTGGATGGTAACTCTAAGTAGTCTCTCCCTACCCTCCCTCCCACCATTCTCTCCCTCCCTTCTTGGTGGTAATCATGTCCTGAGTTGCTTTCCTCCACCAAGCTCTTCTGCCATGATGTTCTGCCTCATCTAGGGCAATGGTGTCCTATACATTTTATTAAACAACTCCTCCCTTTTGTTTAAGCTCTTGCCTGGGTGATCAAAACTTAAGGTACTACAACACTCTTGGTTACCATAATTTTGGGTTGTGGTCTCAACATATTCTCAGGTTCCAGTGTTCTTATAATCATACAGTTCTTTGAGTTTTTGTCCATCCATCCAAAGAGAGACCATGGAACATATGATAGATGGCAGCATACAAACATTTAAAATTTTTGAGAGAATACAGTATACCAGGAAAGTACTTACACTATCTGAAGGATAATACCCAGAGATTGGAATATGCTAGGGTCCTCATGAACCAAACCAACTAAAAATCAAATAGATGGAAAAATGAGCCAGGTAAGGAGTCTACTCATTTAACCATAAGTAGTCTGCTAATTTTTGCAGCTGAGTCTCTACAATACCCAAAGCATTTATCCCTATGCAACAAGAAGTGTCAGTAACTGCACAAATTTCTCTCCATTTAGCTAGTAGGTTATCTAGCATGCCATGACTGGGTTAAATTAAATCAGGGAGTGAAAATAAGTAGGTCTAAAAGTCTGACTGTATCTTATAAAGGGATCATGAGTACAATTTGAGCAGCAGTTGCATATCCAGCATTTCATCAAGTTACCCACAGAAATTACTGATTATGAAATTTGAACCACAGCATTGTTCTGACAAGCAAAAGAGGTAGGCATGAGCAAGAAAAAATTGAGAGGTAAAAGGCTCGTTATGATAGGGAGTCTTGTTCTGACATCTTGGGAAAAGCTGTCCACAGCATGTAGTTGTCAGCTCCTCATCCTGGTGTGCAGTTTGAATTTCTCTGATTAAGGCATAAGGTGTTTTGGTGAACTCTCTTGTGCCTACACATCAAGCATGAGACTTGTCCCTTGAAATTTACATCAAGTCATCCGAGCTTCAGCTTATAGGGCTTCAGGGACAGAGAAATTCTTGCTCTTAGTGATTCCATGGGAGAAAAATATATTGCAGGAATCCAGAATATAGGAGTTGTTGAATCTGCAGGTAGATGATAAAAACTAAAAATCAGTGAACAGGGATACAATGTAATAACAGATTTGCCATAGTTTTTCTGATGAATATAATTTTTCTCTCTATAGTTATCCTCTACGAAAGATAGAGTAAGACTATATGATTTGCAAAATGTTCATTAAACATGGTCTGATTACTTGCATAAATACAGCAAGAAAAGTGATGGACTGTATTACTATGGTTTGCTGGAACTTTTTTGATAAAAAATCTCAGGTTGGACTTTTTTTTTTTTGGTACTAGGATAGAACCCAGGGGCACTTTACCACTCAGTTACATCCCCAGTCCTTTTTATTTTTTATCTCATTAAGTTGCTAAGGCTGGCCTGCCTCAGCCTCCCAAATTGCTGGGATTACAGGGATACACCACCATACCCAGCTCAGACCTCTCAAAGCTAGGAAACCAAACTAAGGCAGTCAGACTTTGCTTTCAGGACCTATAAATTCATTCTATGCATATTCTCAAGCATGAAATCCTATTCAAAGCCTTAGTACATATCTAATATTTCAATTCTATCATATTAAAGGGAGAATAGATTCTTAGCAAACATACAAATAACTATATTACCCTAAAAATAAAAATATGGTTTTCATTTTTTTATGTAGCAGAAAACCCCAATTTTATTCTATGTTACTGAACACAGTGCATACATATATAATATTGTGACATCACTGACTGAGGGGGTACAGACAGAAAGGCACAGCAGGAGCATTCTCTACATTACTGAAGTTACCCTGCTATAGATTACATCAGAGTGGTGTCCCTTCCTCATTTAAATGAAATATCCAATGGGAACCACCAAGAAATACCTATGAGACATACCCAAATAAGAAGTAAGGGAATTAAAATGTTTCACTGCAAACATCAACTAAATAGAAATGAAAAAAAATCACACTGAATCAAAACTTTTTCTTTTCTCCTTTCAAGGATGCAAGCCACACAGAACCATGAGTCCACCCCACTCTCCTTATAGGTGGCAAGCAAGCCAGGTTGAACCATGAGCTCATCCTAGCCCCTTATCACCTCATCTTAGCACATCATAATGTCATTTCTTGAAAAAAGACTTTATTCTTAGGTGTATAGTTTTGATCCTTACACCTGTCTTCAGGGATTATAATTTAATCCATAACACTCCTGGTCCTACTTGCCAGAGAGTTTTTATCAATAGGTGTTGAATTCTGTCCTCTAATTATTCTATTCCAATCCATTCAATCATATGTATCATATAAGCTTTTCCTAGTTCCCCAGCTTTTCTTTCTTTTAAAGCTATTTACAAAAATAGTTTTATTCTACTACTTCTTATCTTAAAATATATCAAAAACTTATAAATATATAGAAGGACTAGATATTCCACATAAGAACCTGTCGACTAGGCACACAGCACTGGTAAATAAAATTGCACACATAGCAATGATTATATTCTAAGGTATCTTCTAATATGACCATTTTGTCTTCGATCCTTTCCCTATAACTTTCTTCTACTTTCAGTCCAGTGGACAAGTACAAGCATAGTAATGCTTAAAGATGGTTGCATCAATTCATATCCAAAAGTCATTTATAGAGGATAAGCTTTCCTATGAATTTCAACAACATATACAAAATGTGCTAATTTTCTAACTACTTAGTCATACACTGGCAACCTCTTTAACATATAGAGACTAGATGTTGCAAATTTGTCAATTATATACACAGCAAAACAAGAAGCACAAAACACAGAAAACTGATATCTGAAAATGTCCAAGTATGAACACACTAACATATTACCTTTTGAAATTGCTTCCCTCTTACCTCCTCCACATCATTGAACAAGTACAAATAGTACTATACTGTTTGCAGAGGTAGTTTAATAGTTCCATTCCCAAAAGACAATATCTCATATGAATTTTAGCAAAAAGATATTTATAAAGTGATATTTTACTACCTCTACATTTAACATACATCAGGCACTGCTAAACATCTAGACAGACTAGATGTTTCAAGTAAGGACTCAATTTGTTCACTATGTGTATGAAAGTTTTGAATAAACTGCACACATGTAACAATAGTTCTAATTTGAAAATGTCTTGAAAGTATGAGAATTCTGGCCCTTCACCAACCCACTGGACTATAATGCTCCAATTTTCAGAAGACAATCCTTCCTAGGAATTTTAACATGAAACATACAAAATTCGTTTACTAATTCTACTTTTGTCATACACTGGCAACCTCTTTAACACCTAGAGAGACTAGATGTAGATTAGGACTCATTTGTCCTTTATATGCACTATGTACACAGCCAAGTAAACTAAAACCCATAGACATAAGGAACAACTCTGAAAACTCTTGCCTCGTTGTAAGCACACTTGCATGGTGCTGCCAGGAGCCAGCACACAACAGTGAGCCAGCACATAACTGTGTTCAACAGGGGGTTCGCTATGGCTCCCCACCCCACCCCCTGCCAAAGAAAACATTCATAAGAATTTTAACAAAAAGAAAATTACAAAATGTGTTATATTTTACCACTTCTACTTTTAACATATTCCAGGCACTTTAGAACATCTAAAAAGTCTAGATATTTAAAAAAAAAAAAAAAAAGTACTTAGCATTTTCAACTATATATACAGTAATGAGGAATAAAATGCACATACAAAACAATGGATATAATAGGAAAATGTCTTTTACATAAAACCTCTCTGGCACAGGACCTCCTCCTTCTCCCGGTCAAAGTCTTCTCCACATCATTTGAAAGGAAAGCGAGGAATGGGGGGTAGGGTGAGCAAGAAATGAAAAACGGAGACCAGGCAGAAATTTACACATGAGAGTTCACTTGTCAGAGCTGACAAATAAAGGCACTCTCCATAGACAAGAGAGGCAAAACAGGCTTGGGATTGGGGACCTTTATGGGGCAGGCTCAGGGATTTGAGCCCAGGGATCCTAAAACAGCAGTGGTTAAGGGTGGGGTTGGTATGAGGGAGTGGTGAGCCTTTCTCCGAAATGCCTTTGGGCGGAAAAGCGAAATTTTTCTTAGAATGGTGGCTGTCACTTAAGATGGCTGTCCCAGACGCTAAGCAAGGACCTTACATCTAACAAACAAACGTGGACAAATGCTACTCCTAGAGATGGCCTAACAAATCCATTTCAAAGTCACTTCCAAAAGACACTTCTGATTTTTTTAAAACAAATGGGCATTTACAAGACATTATTTTCTAACGCTATCATACGTGGGCAACCTCTTTCCATTCAGAATGTCCAGATGTAACAAAACCTTTAAAAGGCTGGGGGGCAAGCTGAGAGCCCAGCTTTTTCATATTACATTCACAGGCCTTCCACAACCAACCGGAAAGCCTTCCCAACGGGTGGTGGGCATCTCTAGTTGGTCAAGTATGGTACCTTTTATCTCCTCAGTAGGAGGGACACCAAGTAACCGAGGGCCACTAACAGTTCCACCCAGCCTCATCAGGCTTTCGCTCAACTTTCAGGACCATTAGGGCCTTTCTTCGCCTTGAGGGACAAGGTACAAATCTTCCCGGAACAGGTCTGGTCTCGCAGGTCGAAGCACTGCTCTTGTGGAGTGAAGTATGGTCTCGCGGGATGAGGGGATCTCGTGGGATGAGGGGGTCTCGCGGGACTAGGCCTGGTCTCTTGAGAGGAGCCAGCAAGTGGCGTGCTTTGGGCGGTGCCAGGGCGCATGGACCGTGGGAGCCGGGTGCCTGCTCAGCATGTGGAGGCCTGTGCTGAGCACTCGCCTCTGGCGAGTGGTCACAGAGGACCTTTCTGTCTTCCAAATTATTGAGGGATCAGGTTGGGGAAAAACTTAATTTATGTTCTTCACACAATTATACTTTACCAAATTGTTGGAAGCTATTTATAGTTAAATCCCTCCCCCACTGCCTAAGTCTGAAAAGCAAAATATTAAAAAAACCAACAATGCCCCAAAATTTTAAAAGTTGTTATAAAACAGTAATTTTTCATCAATTCATTAAGTCTAAAGTAATTCCTGTTCTTGATCTTGGTTAACAGTTTCACAGACCCATCCATTTATTTATTCGTTTTAGAAATGTTTACCCAATCCGATGGTGATTGTGAATTTTTTCAGCAATCTACACTTTAAAGTTTTCCCATACTCTGTAGGAACCTCCTTGAAGACACAACAGTTTAGAATTATAGTTGCTTGACAAAGAACTTTCAGAAAAAGGTGTTGTAGGGACAGAGGAGGCAAGGCACCCAGGATAGCAGAAAACAGTTTTATTTGGCTGCAGGGCACAGTTTTTGCTGTAATTAATCAATCCCCTGAACCCCAAGTTCAGGTAGTTTCAGAATTTTATACCCAGCATGTAAGGGGAGGGGCTCAGAAGTTGACAGTATGTAGAAGTTCACATAAAAGCAGTTTTTTTTTTTCTTTCACTGTTTTGGGCATGTTAACCCTTTAAGGATAACACCTGAGAAAGGGAGAGCTTCTTCCCCTTTCTTTCCTCCCCCTGCCAGCTGTTACCATGGAGCCCAATTGGTATCTCTCCTCTTAGAAATGTAGACATCTCTGTGAAGCTCCAGCTCAAGACCAGAGACCTTCTTTACACATTTCTACAAACTAATATACTGGATACATGTTTGTGAAAACCTAGTAAGAGGGTGTCTAGCACCTAAAGTGCTGATTTCTTCCCAGCCATTGGCCAAGCAAGACAGGGCAACACAAAAATAGGAAGTTTATCTACATTGAACTCTTTTGCTGACAACTCTAAAATCAGCCATGGTGAAGATTTCTGCAGAAGCCTAGTTAAGACTTCTGTGGAGAAAGGGGGTGCTACTACAATCCATTCCCTTTAATGATGCTCCCCATAATTTAATCCTTTAAATTTAAGAGTATCATTACCATTATCTTGGCTTAAAGCCTTATATAATGTCATAAACTTAGTTGTTGACATCCTTTCAGCAGTGACTTCTATAGTGGACCCAATAGTTTTAATGCACAGTGGAGCCAAATATGGGAGCAATAAACAGATTAACAATTAAGCTTTTAAATCTACAAAGAGTTGAAAATCACCTCCCAAAAGCGTGTTTGGGACCCAAACGTTAATGCCTTCCTAGGTATGAACTAGCTAAACCTCCTTGAAGACACAATAGTTTAGAATTATAGTTGCTTGACAAAAATTTTCTTTATTCTTCACAGAGTAAAGAAATTAACTGGGGACAGCAAGACTTGGCATGGCACGGTTAAAGATCTGGTGGAGTTCATTACAACTAGCACCTGACTAGGAAAGTCTGTTATTTATGTGACATATTAACATAATAATAATTTTGACTTTATCTTCAGATTTCTAGGAATTTTGTATGGTTTCTGGAGCACATATTAATAACCTATTCATAAAATTCAAACATCATTTCTTACTTGACAATACTTATATAATTTAATATACCAAATAAACCTAATTGGTTTATTATGTCTCTTTACACTTTCCAGGGCCCTTTCTGAAATATCCCAAGGTTATTTCAAGGTCAAGAAGACTTAATTCAGAGGTTGATTTTACTAAGTTGGCCAAAAATGTCAAGGGATCAAAATGGAACCTCAGATCATTAAGCAATTGAGCTTAAGTGAAAAAAAGATTTCAAAGGCAAAAACAAGAGAAGTAACATGGTTACAGAAAGACCTTAGCTCTTTTAACATTGAGATGATTCATTTTCCTTAAATGATCAAAGACCTAATAAAAGAGCACAAAGCTCAAGAAATGATCCTCAAGAAACACGAAGTCTTTGTTTCCTAGGCCAGTTATCTAAAAGATAGAGGACATTTTTTGTTGTTATTTCCTATTAAGAGTAGATCAATACTCCAAGGAAACCTTGTTATTTTAACAGCATAGAACAAATTCCAGTTTTGCACTTTTGATATTAACATGTAATTTTTTGGAAAAAGTTATAAATAATTCCCTTCTATTTTTAGTCAACTTGAGCTCACATAAAATTCCTTTCACAAGATTCATTTTTCACTAACCTTCTACAACTTTCTCATATTTCTTCAGTTATTTATCATATACTTATTTGTTTGTTTTTTGTTTTTTTTCTGTTTCATGTCTCTGGGGATTGAACCCAGGGAGATCTACCACTGAGCTACCTCTTTTTATTTTCTTCTTTTGAGGCAGCTTCTCACTAAGTTGCTGAGGCTGATCCCAAACTTGCAATTCTTCTGTCACAGCCTCCCAAGTAGAGGGATTACAAATTTGCACCATTATTCTATTTTAATTATCATATATTGATTAGGATTTTTTAAATGCTTAGTAATTGTTTTACTTTTTTCTGTTACTATAATAAAATAACTGAAGCTGTGGAGTTTACAAAGAAAAGAGATTTAGTTAGTTCATAGTTCTGGAGGCTGAAAGTCCAAAATTCAGTGGCCCTATCTGTATGGCCTCTGTCAAAGCCTTGAGGTAGATAATCACAGTGACTGAAATGCATGCAAAAGAGATCATATGGCAAGGACAGGAAGCAGAGAGTGGGATGGCTCCACACCTCAGCTCCATCACTCCGGGGACCAAGGTTCCAGCATATAAATCTTTGGGGGACAAATCATATCCAATCCAAGTTTAATCTTAAATTTTAGTGAAAACCTATGAAGTAGGCAATTTCGAATTGTCATATACCAACATTTCACTACTGTACATTTAATGATTTCTAAAACCATGCACTTCCTCATAGAATGCTTTTCCATGTTTAGTAGCAGACCCAAATGTGCTTGACTTCCTTATACCACATAAGAACAATGTTTCAATATTTTAACTTACTTAGACATGATCTAGATATTTGATAAATATCCATTCTTTAATTTAAATTAACAAAACTCTTTGATGCAGTTACAAAAGAGATTAGGGAAACTTTTAAAGTAAAAAATGTTAAAAGTACTCATTTATAAACTTTTATCACACTTATATTTTATTTAATTTAATTCTTATCAACAATTATGCTTGGATTACATGTGAAAATTTCCTGAGACCTTGGACAAAGCTGGCCATCATCTCAAATCACTTCACTATTAGCCACTTTTACAGCACATCAGGCAGTTGTAGCCAAAGCAAAAACCCTAAAATTAAGTGCAGAATTGTGTGTGTTTTGTTTTGGCTGATAACTCAGGAGACACAGCTGTGTTTCATTAAATGAGCAACATTAAACTAGTCTTATTTACCAAAGATTTACCCAAGTCACATGAACTTGAAAAGTGTTTTGGGTTAGTTTCTATATTTCTTGCAGTTTGGGGTCTGTTCATTTATCTCCAAGCCAATTTTAATAAAGCCTTTTACAAATATATTTAGAAAGAACTTTAAGATATTTTATTTGCCCAATTTTCAAATAGTCAAAAATTACACCAAAAAGAAAGGGAGCAGTTAGAGGGGCAGAGCATAGTTAACAGGGGTTCAAGAGGGGTTTCCCACAGGAGAAGCATGATCCAAGAGGAAACAGAGAGGGTTGCATCCTGTGTATCAGCTCCCAATTAATCTGACTCCTGACCACAGAACTCCTTAAAAAATCCTTCCAGGGTTGGGGCTGGGGCTGATGGGTAGAACACTTGTCTAGCATTCACAGGGCCCTGGGTTCCATCCCCAGCATTGCAAAAGGGAAAAAAAAATCCTTTCAAATCTTATTCAGGTTTCACCAGTACAAACAGCAAACATTCTTAGTAGTATCAAACTCTTCTTCTTTTTTTTTTTCTTTTTTTCACTCTGAGCACTAGTTTTTATTTTAGCTTAGGAGAGAAGATAAAACAAACAAAAAATTCTTATCATGCTCCTAATATGAAGGTACTTAATGAATGACCCCAGACCAAAATTTATAAGCTGCAAAGAGGAAGAAAAAGATGTAGTGCTTTCCTAACCCAGAGTCATTCATTCCCAAAGAAATTCAGAAGAAAGACCTAGCCACAACCAGCACACTAGTGACAAATGGGGGGCCACCCATTTTGTTCTTTGGCCATATTCTTGAGGCTCCCAATCTTTTGATTGGATGCCTGCACAGGATGGCATGACAACCTAAATGCCTCCAACAGATGGAAAATCTAGTCAAGTTCTCAAGACCAAGAGAAGGAAAGAAAGAAAGACTAAGAAAGCAAATTTGTCCATGAGTAGGAAAGAGTCAATCCTTTTTTGTGTGTGTATGTGTGTGTGTGTGTGTGTGTGTGTGTGTGTGTATTGGGAATTGAAACCAGGGAGGGGTGGTTTATCATTCATTGAACTACATCCCTAGTCTTTTTTTTTTTTTTTTTTTTTTGGAGACAAGGTCTTGCTAAGTTGCCAAGGCAAGGCTTGAACTTGTGATTCTCCTGCCTCAGTCTCCAGAGTTGCTAGGATTACAGGCATGTACCATCATGTGCAAAGAAAGTCTTATTAAAGTGCAGTGTTGTTCATCTGGAATGTTTCACATGATGACTATGATAACTTAAATGATATTTAGTGAGATTTTTCCTTTTTGTAAACATGTGCAGCTTCTGAGGCCTATTTTTCATACATAACAAAAAGTAGTCACAGCTGAAATGTGGAATATTCAGTTCTTTAGAAGTTAGAGATCCCATTTTTATGGTGAATCTTAAGTATCTAAGAGCTGAGATCAAAGCCTAATGGGATACGCCTGGGAGTTGAGTCTGATGGTGCTTTCACATATACCTTGCTGTACTGATGTTTTCTGGAAACTGGTGGTGACCTAATATCAACTAGTCCATTTTGTGACCATCTAATCCTAGTCCAGGCACCTTTGGTGGTGGTGGGGAACACTTTAATAGCTCTAAGGTGCTTGAACTATGCCTACCATCCAGTTGTGGCTTTGGCTCCAAGATCTCCTTAGCCAGCCTGGACAATGATTTTTCAGTGTCTCCATGACCCAGACAGACACCTGAGGCTTTCCTTATCTAAGAGTTCAAGGAAAACACATGAAGAAGTGGGAAGCCAAGAGCCTGTGAATTGCAAACCTGGAGTTTTCCCTCTACAGTAACAGCCACTAAATACATACACTTTACAACCGCAGCCCTTGCCAGTGACTCCCTGGTGACCCCAAACACAAACTAATTCTTGGTACATTAAGGTCAAGCACTATTTTACAACACAAACTAACCCTAGATTCAAAAGCCAAAAAGAACAGGGGACTCAATGCAAAATGAGCAGAGGAACTCACTTTCCACACTCAGGGCTCCATGAGGCAGACAGAGGATCTCAAAAGGTCCTCAAGGTGTCTAGAGAGTCATCAGCATTTTTCTTTGGGTCCCTTTGCCAATCACCAGAAATATCAAAAAATAAAATTACAACAAATTTAGCTTAAAGATGTTAATTGGCTTTATTTGTGATTCTAGAATCAGGCCAGGCTTTGTTCCATCAAGGAGAGTTAAGTGTTCTGAGAAGCTGGTTTAACAGAGCAGTGTAAGGAAAGCAGAAACAGAGAACAAAAGCAGTTGGTTGTTTCAAAGCTACTTTTCTTATAAAGGTTAAAGCAGAGGGAAACTCCTTATCACATCAGCTAAACCTGGCTCGTTTGGGGATTTGACTATTATCTCTCATTTTCCAGATTTCTCAGCTCAGATACATAATTTCACTTCAGCTTGGGAACCGGAGCTTCAGCATGTGAGATTCCGTGACGCTTTTGCCAGTTGGCCTCGAGCAGGAGCTGAGTTCAAACCAATGGCCTCCTACACGTTTTATTTAACAACTATTTGCCCAAGAGAATAATAATGTATATTCATACATAAACTTTAACATAAATGTTCATAACAACTTTGTTTGTGATAGTCCCAAACTGGAAACAGTACAAATGTTTATCAACTGGGAAGTCAGAGAAACAAACCATGGTAAATCCATACAATGGAATACTATTCAGTAATTAAAAGGAATGGACTATTGATCCAAATGATTACATGAAGAATCCCTTATGCTGAGTGAAAGGCACCAGATAGAAAAGAATACATACTGTATGCTTCCATTTACATAAAGTCTTAGAAAATACAAACTGATCTATAGTGACAGCAGGTCCTAAAGTGAAAGTGGGCAAGAAAGGGACAAAAGGAAGGTGGGACTGATCACAAAGACCAAGAAATCGGTGGGTGATGATGGATATGCTTATTATGTTAATATGGTGATAATTTCCTAGCTATATAGATACATCAAAACTTAACAAATGGTACATTTTAGTATGTACATTTTTTGTACGTCAATTATACCTCAATAAAGCTGTTGTAAAATGTATGTTTATAAAAACTGCATGTGTTTCTGGGTCTGTCACAGGGACAGACTTCTCACACCATCTGTACACACCTTCTGAGACCTGTAGTTAGTCACACCAACTTCATGTGCATCTCTGAAGGATTTGATTGCTATACTCATTAAATATCATACTCAAAATGAGCATGCTTATTTATGCTTATGATAAAATATGTAACTAACTTTGTAAGTGTTGCTGTTTTATCAATAACTCTTAAGATCTGTGAATGTTAGGCGAGCAAATCACTAGATATCTGTTCCCTCACATTGTGTTGTTGCTTTTGTGATGCTGGGGATTGAACCCAGTAAGTGCTCTACCACTGAGCTGCACCCCACTCCCATACTGAGTTGTAAGTTATCTGTAGACATAAACCCCAGAAGACTCCAGTGGCCTAAGTAATGGAGGTCTCTGAGCTCCAAGAGGAGATGGTGAAACAGGAAAGAAACCTACTAGAAGGAGGCTGGGCTGGGGGTTTGGGGGTCTGAGCCCTGCAGGGTCCACAGGCGTCATTGCCCTAGGGTCTATTAATTTATTGCATGCTTTCTATGTGTAGGGGCTTTACATATATTATTTCAGTTTCTCCTTAAAACCTTCAGAGGTAACTTCTACACGTAAAACCTTTAAAAAATATTGAAGCTGAGATCTGATTGGAAATTTAAATAACCTGCCTTAGATTAGAAGCCACAACAGCTGTCAGAGTTTTCCTGTATTGGTTTCCTATTGTTGCTATAATTAATTACCACTGATTTAGTGGCTTAAACTAACACAAATTTATTCTCGTACTGTTCTAGAGGTCAAGAATCCAAATGAGTCCTACAGAGCCAAAGTCAGGGTGCTGGCAGCACGGTGCCCTTCTGGAGGCTCCAGGGCAGAAGTCCATCTGGGCCTCTTCCAGCTTCTACTGGCAGCCAATGCTGCAGTGTGTTTTCATTGTCACAGGGCCTTCTCCTCCCTACTTTCTCCCTTGTGAGGTCCCTTGTGGTGGCATAGGACCCACTCGAATAATTCAGGGCAGTCTCCCCACATTTAATTACACTCTTCGCAAAGTCCCTTTGACTGTGGACAGTAACGAAGTCACAGATTCTGGGGATTAAAACAACATTTTTGAAGGTTTTAGGGGCAAGAAGAAATTCATCCTGTGCCCTCTGAAGGTTTGCTGAAATGAATTAACAATATACAGATCAACAGGAGGAAGGCATACAAACTCATTTAATATGGACATAGCATGTGTACTTTTACAGAGAAACTATGAAAACCCAAAGAAAAGTTCAGATGGTCAAAGCTTAAATACCTTCTTCACAGGGGAGAGGGGTGGGAGCGGGTAGGGGGGACTGTGGGAATTTCACAGAGGGAGCAAGTGAGTTTTAGGAGAAATGAATGAACCCAAAGAGCAGACAATGACTTGAGCCAAGCTCCCCTCAGTTCTGGGAGAGACAGCAGCGGTGAAAGAAGGTAAGGACAGAGCTTCAGTGCAAGCCCAGGGCCTTATTAGCAGGTCAAATCTCCCACGCACTGGCCCAGAGCTGCTCTCAGGAGAGCAGACCAGTCGGCCTGGGCATGGTCATGACCTTCAGTCTCTTCTCCAGGGTTTCTCTTTCCCGGTTATTTGGTGAGATTCCTAGTGAGGGAGTCTAAGAATTGCATTTCTTGTTGAAGAGGCTTCCTTAGTCAGATACAGGAGCTTCAGAGAGCCCCACCCTGCCAGCGGGCGATGGAGAAAGGAGAGGCTAGAAATCCTCGGTTCTGAGGCAGCTTCTGAGGCCTTCTGATTTCCTTCAATTTTGAAGTGCTTAAATCACCACTCTTAGGGGCTCATCTTCTGAGCACTGCTATTGACCTGGGCCTCTTCTGCCCAGCGCACACTATGCCAATCACAGAAACAATGAGTTTTGCAAAAGAGAGTTTATTCACAAGACACCTGACCTTGAGAAGTTTTAAATCCATTCTCCAAGAATGGGGTTTAGGGGCACTTATGGGATTAAAAAAACACAGGGTGGTCTGAGGTATGAGGAAAGGTGATTTGAGGCAGGAAAGAGTAAAGTGACCAGTGGTCTGCACATGCACAATCAGACTTCAGGGATCTTCCCAGGACATATGTTCAGAAAACGGTGGCATTAGTATGATCTAAAAAATGACACATCAGCAAACTCAGAGAGTAGAGTTTTGAAAACTTTGACATCAAAAGGTCACCCAATGGACACTTGCAGAGAACCAAGGGAAGGGTCAGGGTTTCAGCCTATTGGAAAGACCTCCAAGTTCCAAAAAAACAGGCAACCATTACCATCATGGCCCTTAGGTCAGAGGTCTTATCTATAGCAAAGCTTCTGGGAGTACTCTGTCTAGCTAGCTGATCTCTAAAATTAGTGACAAAAACAAGTAACTAAAAGCCAGTGAACCTAGAGGATTTATTTAGGTTTCCTTCAATTTCAGCACCAATAAGGTCATTGCTCTGTCTACCAGGACAACTCTGCTGTCATAGATTGCTTCAGTTGCTGATCAGTCCCTAATCACCCTTCCCAGCCCATCTTCTCTCCCCTCCCCAGTTTATCTTGTAATCTGACCTCACAACCTGCCACAGGCCAGCTGTGCTTTCTTCCATTTTCCTCCTGGTAGTTGACCTCTGCTAAAACACCCTGCTCCACCCTCAGAACCTGCTAAAATCCTCACTGTCCTCTGAGTGCCAGCTGAAACACCAGCATCTAATCTGTGAAATCTTTTTAAATCTCTTGCTGAGAGGTGCACTCACCTCCCTGGAACCCCCATGGCATTTGAGTGTCACATTCGGCCTTGTGCTGGGTGGTTTGCATAAGCTCTCCAGGTTGGAGTCACATCTCATTCATCTGTGGAAACCCCACAGCCCACAACACAGAGCCAGCATGCAGGGGGCTAAGCGAGATTTATTCAGTACCTAAGCAGATCAATGGATGGACAGAAGTCAGGACCTAGTTGATCATCCTTTGCCTCTTAGCACTGGTCCTCCCTGAGCATTTTGAACCTGGAACCTGGTGTGTCTCACTGAAAAGGCAGCCAGCACTGCCCAGAGCACCATTGACTCTACCTGATGTCCACAGCCAAACTTAGTGTGTTTTCTTAGAGCTGCTTTAAGTAGGAGCATGGGCAGTATTGAACAGATGGAGTAAGGGAGCATGGAGAATTCAAGGCAGAAAGCAGGGAGCACTATTCAAAGCTAAGAGGATCCAGTCCCTACATCCTATGCCTGAGCAAGGAAGGAAAAAGAAGCTCAGGCTGGAAATGTGTTGTCTCTGACTGATTCAAACTCCTGGGTCAGCCCTTTCCTGCCATCTGGGGTGAGTGCCTTTGCATCTGGAGCCACTGACCTCAGGGATGTGCTCCTGGACATTCATTTTGCAAAACCATTGGGATTAGGGGAAGCAAGTCACCATGCAGAGCTAACATCTTTATTTTGCCAGCAAGGAACCCAAAGGAATGTGTCCCCATCAGAAACCACATGACCACCATTCTGTCAACATTTGTTGACACCGTGGGTAAAAGGCAGCAGACCAGGCACTGACTTGTGCTCTAATCCCTGCATGCACATATGCAGATGTGCATATGTGGGGGGGGGGATTTGTATGTATATGTGTGTGTGTGTGTATGTGTGTGTTGCACACACATGCTCTGAAATACATGTGGGGTTAGAAATATGAGAACCACGGGCTTATTCTGTTATTGTTTTTGCCATACTGGGCATTGAACCCAGGGCACTGTACCAGTGAACTACATTCCCAGCTCTTTTTGTCCTATTTTTAATTTCAAGACAGGTTCAAGTTTGAGGATGACCTCAAACTTGCAGTCCTGCCTCAGCCTCCGGAGCTACTGGGCTTACAGACCTGAACCACCTCACCCAGCAAGACCTCAGTATTCTTTAAAGCTATTGCTTATAAAACCATTGTTTTGTTAACTACCTCCTCTGTGGACAATGGGGTTTTAGACCAGAGCTCTATCCTTTAAATTATAAGGCAATGATTGTTAATCAAAAATATTTCTAGCGCCTGGTGTGGTGCAGGCCTGTAATCCCAGCAGTTCAGGAGGCTGAAGCAGGAGGATTCAGAGTTCAAAACCAGCCTCAGCAACAGCGAGGCACTAAGCAACTTGGTGAGACCCTGTCTCTAATTAAAATATAAAATAGGGCTGGGGATGAGGCTCAGTGGTTTGGTGCCCCAGAGTTCAATCCCCAGAACAAAAAAATTCAGGAGTTCCTCCAGTAATAATTCATGCAGGAAACACAGTCTACATGGTTTTAATTTAAAAATAAAAAATAAAAATGCTTTTTATATTGATTGTGTTAGTTACATACATGTCAAAACATCAAAATGCATACTTCAAATATGTGCATTTTATTGTACTTTAATTTTACCTCAATAAAGCTATGAAAATAATTTTTTCTTAAAAAAAAAAAAAGAGTTCCTCCAAAGACTGTGAGAGTATTGAGCCAAGGAGTTGGGCATCTTTCTTGGCCAAGTGTTTTGCATTTGACTGTACAGTGATGTTATCTGTCCCCAGCAGGGATACAGATAAGGAAGAAGGAAAGGAAAGATAGACCTTTTAATATAACTTTCTATCTTCTCATTAGTCAGATTTTCACATTTGGTTCAGAACCGTGTAAATTCCTACTACCCTTAGTCATTCTCTATCTAACAGAACTTTAGAAATATATGCTAACAGCAAACAAAGATGAATTTTGGTTCCCTGGTATTTGGGGCTGGATGTAGGACCATTCTCCCGAGTTGTCTGACAATAGCCACTGCCCTGGGGAACTGCAGGGCAGCATACTGAACAACAGAGCAAGACTACATAGACATGCACTGAACAAATCCAGGGGGCACCCTTCACATTGCAACCTTGCAGAGCTGGCTATTTATGGTGATGGTTTCCCAGCAGATGGCAGTGACGTGTCTTGGGGAAGGACTCCTTGTTTCTATTTTGCACCAGGCACCATATGAGTTAGGAGCAATGCTGCACTATCCCGAGCCTCAGGCACACCTATGTAGCCAGGCTCTTTAGAGAAATAGTGCTGGGGACCACAAAGATGATCAGAGGCTCAGCCATCAACAGCTGTGTCCATTACACATGTCCACTGCACTAGCCTTGGTTTAGGATGAATAAACAGCCTATGTCTGACAAGGCAAACTGAGTAGCTGGTCATGTTCCAACTTCCATCCAGAGCCCAGGTCACATCCGGGTGTGGAAAAAAGAGTGAGGAATGAATGTCTTGATCACTGCTGTATCCCCAGAACCCAGTGCAATACCTGACACAGACAGAATACATAGTACACCTTATCAAGGGTACAGGTGGATGGATAAATGGATGGATGGATGGATGGATGGATGGATAGATGGATGGGTAGATAGTGAATGGATGGATAGATGGATGGGTGGGTGGATGGATCTGGATCGATGGATGATTGGATGAATGGATGGATGGATGAGCAGATATGTAAATTGATGGATGGGTGGATGGTGGATTGGTGGATGGGTGGATGGGTGGATGGGTGGATGGATGGGTGAATGGGTGGGTGGATGGATGGATGGACAGGTGGACAGATGGATGGATGGTTGGATGGATGGACGGATGGATGGATGGATGGATAGATGGATGGATCCATGGATGGGTGGATGAATGGATCCATGGATAGGTGGATAGGTGGATGGACAAACACATGTGGAGAACACAATTGAGTAGGTGTCAAATCACTTGGGTATCCTTCTCCTCTGGTCTTGAGAGAGGGGGACTGTAAAAGCAATGCCCAGGGACTGTGAAGGAAGGCAAGAGCTGCCAAAATGAATTCACTTAAAAGATTTCTCACCAGGAAGCAGCCCCTGGAGAGCCTCATTTCTGGGGGAGCAAATCTCTTCCTGAATCATCTGAGTTGTGGCTCACATTCACTCAGTCCAGCTGTTTATCCCACCTTTCAACAAAGCCTATTTACCCAACCCATTTGCAAGTCTAAAATGTAATCACTGGCTTCCTCCTCAGAATATTAATATTCCAACAGGACTTCCAGAACTAGGCTGGAGACCCTTGCTGGATTAGTTGGGAGCCAACCTGCCTCTCCCCTCCCTCACAGAAGCTGTTCAACATGAGAAAGTCATAGATAAGGCAGAAATATAGATCAGGCAAAGGCTTAGGGTGGAGCAAGTCAGACTGATCTTGGAAGAGTCTAGGCTTAAGGAAATAGGCATGGAGGCCTGAATCAGGCCTCAGGTACAGAGGACTCCTTAAGAGCTACCTCACGCCACCCCTGCCTGCGCTGCATGGTGTCTGCTCATTACATCTGTACCTCAGTAGACAGGTCTGCAGCCCAGAAGCTCACTGGCTTTAGTGGACAGTCTAGCTCACAGAGGAAGTTAATAAATACTCCTCATTGAATGGAATGATTCTAAGCAAACTGACTTAGGCAAAGCCTAACTCATTTTGTCTAAGAGCAGCCGACCCTTCTTGCAGCATGTACTTATTGAGCAACTGCTGTATTTCAGGCACTGGGCTTGGTGCTAGAAATGTATCAAGAAATAAGCAATTATGGTCTCTGCCCTCATAGAGTTCACATCACGTAAGAAACGTAAAGAAACAGAGAATTGATTACAATGGGGAGAGATAAATAAGCACTCTGCTTGGCTTGGATCAAAGACACTCAACCTAATGCAAAAAAAAAAAAATTCTAAGAGGACGTGGGAAACTGAGATGTGAAGGATGAATAGGATGGCAGGTAGAGGGAATAGCATGTGCAAAAGCCCAAAAGCCCCCCAAAGCATAGCGCCTTCTAACCAGTCAACATTCAAACTGGCTAGAGCCATGAATGGGAGAGTGGAAAAAGAGGAGGAAGGGAGGGAGCCCCTCTCCAAGGGCCTTCCTTGTCCACCATGGCATTTACACTTTGACCTGGGGGCAGGGAAAACAACACAGAGTTTGGAGAATATGCAAGGCCAAAGCAAGTAGGGACCAGGGACTGGCAATTTGGGGACACCATGGGATTTAGGAAGTCTAGAATCCATTTCTGAATAAATTTCATTACATTTCCTTATCCCTAAATTATAGATACACTTGGGTGTCAAGAAAGGCTAAATAACCATCCTGGAAATACTTCATACTTCACAAAGGATTTTCATGTCCACCTCCATGTGATAACCTGGAGGTCAGCAGAACAACTAAGATCAGGCTCCACTTTACCAATGAGAAAACCAAGACCCAAGGAGATGGAGTGACTCATCAATACAAGCATGATTGACACAGTGGCACTGAGAGTCCTTTATTTTCTTAATACCAGAGCTTTTACATAGATTATGTGATGATCACCAAAAGTAAGACTGTGGGAGTATTTTACAGGTGAGGAAACCAAGGTCAGGAAACATGCTAAGCACCCCCCCCACACACACACACACACACACAACAGTGAATGACTGCATGATCTGTACATCTTGTCACCAAACCTCCCACTCAGTGCAGAGGAGCTGCCCCAAGGCTCTAAGTGCTGGCCCAGTGCCCTTGACCTGGCAGGCCACACAGCTTGAGAGAAGGAGGCCCTCATCACAGGCCTGATTGGAGGCTGGGGGGGGGTCCACAGAATCCCCCAATATTCGGAACACTGGAGGTTGCCTTGAGCGGGGGTGGGCAGTAACTAGTCAGCCATTAGCACCATGGACAGATCTAGTCCCTGTTCCTGCTGGCTCCACCCTTGCTCCAGCAGCTCAGGCTGTTTTTTGGAAACTGGGCCTGTCCTGCTGCAGGACATCCTATTCCCCTGCTCTGCCAGCTCTCTAGGGCATGCTGCTTAAGTAGGGAAAAAAATAATCCCACTTCAAACAGCAGTGGCTAGCCTGGCTTTCTGTCTGAGGGCCATTCTGCCCTTCGCCCAGCTCCTGTGTCTTCTCTACAATCAATTTCTTTTCTGGGGAAAGGGAGGGGCAGGGGAGTAGGGAGCAGATGTGGAGATGGACATTATTCTTTTCTTAAGAGGGTCTTTGTTGCTGTCATTTCCATCTTCCTCGTGGGCCGTGAGCCCCTGCAGGGCTGTGCAGGCTGCTCAGTGCCATGGAGACAATTGTGTTATCAAAGGGGGAGGATTATGGCCTTGGTGGAGGGGAGGAGCAGGAGCACCCGCCAAGCAGCGAGTGACAAGAGATGACAAGTCACTTAGGCCACGGGTTGAGAGGCTGATGGCAGATGTAAGATGCAGAGACAGGTCTTGTCACTGCTGAAGGATTGCTGATTTCACCAGGAACACTCTCTTTAGAAAGAAGCTGTCCCCCTGAAATGGTGGGGTGGGGAGGGTTGCCCAAAACACAGAACATGCTAGAGAGGCTGTAGGGGACAAGATCAAGCAATTGACAGAAGGCTGTCCCTGGCAACAAATTACTGGCAGAGGTGGGATGGGAATGGGAGAAGTGAGAAAGGAGAGGCAGGGTTGCTGTCTAGGGCAGAAGGAATGGGCCCACCAGGTGCCCAGGAAGGAGGCCCACCTGACCAGGGCAACAGCAGCGGGGAGAAGGTTTGGATGTCCCTGCACAGAGTAAGGACTAAGCTTTAGAGGGCTGTGACCTCAGAGGTATATCCAAGGACATATTCTCCCAGGTTATACTGTGAGCTCACTGTGTGTCCAATATCTTGCTAGGTGACTAGTAAGACATGGCAAAACAGTAGCCATGGCCCCTGCCTTCCTGATTGGCTGCAAACACATACAAATCATATATCCAGACCTGGCTTTTCTGGGATCATGGGGTGTGGGGACTGGCAGCAGGAAAGACATCAGAGGAAAGAACAGAAACCGTCATCTACTTAATTTCTCTGGAGCTCAGTTTCTTCATCTGTACAGAGGGGGACTTCATGTTCTAGGCTTTCTAGGGTCTGTATCAAATGCATTAAGTGCACCTTTCAACCAGGGTCTAGCTCCTTCTCCTCTAGCAGCAGAGAGTGGTCCCTGAGACCCACAGCTCTTGGACTAGAAGTAGATCATAACATGACATGTCACCAGAGACAGAAAGAAAGCCAAGTTGGTATTGAGGCAGCCAGTGACATCTTCCAAGAGCCCCCCACTATTATCCCATCCTACCACACCCAAAATAAATAAGGGGACACATTTTGGGGGCTCTCCTGACACATCTAATGGATATCAGATGGGAGCGGCCGCATAGCAAATAGGAATCTAATCTATCCCCTCTTTCAGCCAAATGGAAACAGCAGGATATCCACGGCTGAGCCTCTGGCTTCTGGCGGGGGACACGTAGAAGGAAAATGGAAACAGATTACAGTCAGTCTGATATCCAAATAACAAATAGGTATCCTGGAGAGAAATTTGTTTTATTGATGTTCGGGAAGAGATCCACTGATTTCCTCCTCTCCTCTGCCTTGCCACTTTAATTGAGGAAGGTGCTAGTTAAAAGCTAACAGAAAAATAAAATAAAAGGAGGGGCCTGAGGCTGGCATGCATCCATTCCTGAGCGCACACACCCAGGCACACACACCCGACACACTCTGCAATAAACTCCACTCCTGACAACCAGTGTCAGTAGGAACTGTCCTTTAATTGTGCACAGTTCATTTTTCCAGGCGGTGACAGATGTTCTAAGCCTTCGAGGCAGATGACTGCAGGGGAATGGGCCAGTGTTGGGGGAGAGCTGGGGACTGAGGCCTGGGGATGTCGGGTTTTTGTCAGGAGAGCTGAGATCAGCCTGGGATTCAGGCAGAGAAAAAAGTGGAGATCAGCCTGGGATTTAGGCAGAGAAAAAAGTGTGGCCTCCCAGAGGCCAGAGAAAGGCCATGGGGTCTTATCAACAATCTCACAAAAATCTCACCTTAGACCCCCCAAAATAGAGAGTAGGTAAATGGAGCAAAATCATGGAAAGACAACAAGCTGCTCATAGGAAAGAAAAGAATGGAAATAAGAGGAGCAGGGAGTAGATATAACAGTGGTCTTGTACCCACCCCGGCTGCTACATTATCCAGGACCATGGTTCCCCTCTGAAGATGCCAGGGGGGAGGGGAGATTTTTGTGATACTATAAATCTAGTTTATAGGCTTTGGTTTATCTTTATGACAGACTCAATAAATAATTTACTGGTCAGTAAAAGATCAAAGAAACTGCTAGAACTGCATCCAGAAACATCAAATCCTCTAATGTTTATATGGAATTTATACTGACCCTGCAAATTTATAGCTTGATAGGATCAGTTTATGGTTGTGCACCCTGGTCCCAAAAACATAGAAGTTTTAAGAAAACAGAATAAACAAAATACTAGGGCAATTAGACACAGGAACAAGCCTGATAAGGACAGAACTGGGGGCAACCAACAATGCAGCTGCCACAGGAGACACTACAGAGAGGCGGTGAACTTGGACAGGGCTACCCACCCTCCATATGCCACAAAGAAGCCTCAGAAGGGATGAAGACAGGTATAAAAGCCAAGAAAATGTATGCAATTAGCCTTCTGAGAAGTCACTAGGGAGAAACCCAAGACCTGGTGAGCAGAGAGTGAATAGCCCCACATCCAGTCAAGGGGGTGGAGGCATTTCCCAGGAATGCCGAATGTGAACATAGTGGAGATCTTGGAGACCCCTGGAAAAGGGACTATATAGTACTCAGGCTTTATCCCAGAGCTCAGGCCATATGGCCAGGCTTTGTCTCCCCATCCTCTGCAAAACAGCTGCTCCCTGGTCATCTTGGGCCTCGGGATATGTGTGCAGGCTATGGCTATGGGAAAGAGGCCTTGGAAACAGGCTTGGGGGGAATTTCTAGATTCCAGTTAGGAGAAGGGCCAGAGTGGGGCTCCCTGAAGCAAAAAAAATTCCCTATTTCCTAAGTTGTTGAGTGGCAGCAGCCAAAAGAGCAGGTGTTTGCCTTATTCATCCAGCATTGGCTAAATAGAGACACCTAGACTGATGTGAATATTCTGGACTCTCAAGAGAGAGGTGTTTGCAGCAGTGAAAAGGGGATTACCAGTGGATGGGGCCTCAACATGTAATCTCCACTAGCCCTCCTTCCATACTCACTTTTGAATTATTAATTCGAGAGACAATGTCGTGGTATAAGAGAGTATTCCAAATAGAAGATAGAAGTCCTCTGCTCGCTGACAAGGAACAGTTCCTTTATTTGACTATTTCTCTGTAATTATTCATCAGTCTCTTGTGAGTCTGGTTAGTACGAATCGCTCCCGTTGAGCCAAATCACCTCTGAGTACCCTCCTCCCTCCCTCCATTTATTTTTAACAAGGCCATTATTAGCGTTTGTGCAGGGTGAGTCTTTGTGTGTGGGATTAGCCTGCTCAGGTAGAAAGTTTAGCATCTCTGACTCCTACCTATTGACTGTTGACTATCAATGACTAAGTGTCCTTAGTCATTGAGACAACCAAAATCCCACAGCATTTCCAAGCACCACCTCTCCAGTGCACATGGCCTCCTCCCTAGTTGGAAAACACAGCTCCAGCTGCAACCAGGGAAGCAAAATGTGGGGGCAGACATGAAAGATCAGGGGCCACATAGCTGGAAATAGACAGGACACATGAAGGATATGTGAAAGTGGGGACAGGAAAGGACACATGGAGGTGGGAGACTGGACAATATTCAATAAATCCCACACTCTCCAGTAAGATCTAACTAGAAACTTGGCATTTACTCTGTTCTATCTATGGCAGAGGGGCAAAGACTGTTGGCCCCTTCATGGAGAAAATCAGCCCAGTCTACCTAGGCTCCCCTCCACCAACATCCTTCCCAATCCTTTGGAGATCTGGAAAACTGAAGATTAAATGGTTAAACTGGGTCCCCTTACTGCTCTGCCTCCTCTTGACACCATGGCCATCCTGTCCTTACGGGGAACCTACAATTTGTATCTCACAGATTGGAGGCAAGTTGTCTTGCTGTCCTCCCTAAGTCGCTTCTCCCAGCACGGTTGGGGGTGGCTGCTGTGGGCCAGACACAAGTCAGAGCAAAAACACAAGCTCACCAGCAGCTTCATTCATTGAAGCAGCTCAATCCAGGGCTGCTGACCCAGCCTGCAGCCTGCACTAGGCCGAGTCTCTGTGCCTGCAATCGCCCCTTCCCGATTTGGCAGGAGATGGGGGATTGGTTCTGGCCCATCTGCTACCTCCCCAGTGCTCAGCTTCAGGACCCATCTGCTCCAGGAGAGGCCAGAGGCAGGAGCACTCCAGGGACCCAGGCAGTTTTCTTTCCTTCCACTTTGGAGAAGGGCCAGAAGACCTGCAGAAGAAGGCCCAATCTCTCTGCACCCTGCCTTGCCAGCTTTGTCTTTCTGGGGCATAAGCACTGCATGTTCTCTAGGCCACAGCTCCATCTCTGAACCGGCCTGTAGACACAGCTGATCCAGGCAGCTGGATGAAAGGCCCAAGGACCAAGAATTTCCCAAGGATGCTGAGAGGAGGTCCCATGCAAAGAATGACATGTAACCAACTTTCAGGGTACCTAGGTACTTCTCCCCCATAGTCAACTAAAATTAAGGTGGGGTGAAGAGCATTACTCTAGTTGGGGACTCAGGAACCCAACTCTGCTTGCATAACTTGCCTCTGTTCTGAAACAAATCAACAGTGGCTTTCTTTGCCTGCTATTCAGAGTGCAAGAAATGATCTCATTGTAGGTTCCAGATC
The DNA here is from genome assembly GCF_048772815.1 of Callospermophilus lateralis. NCBI lineage: Eukaryota > Metazoa > Chordata > Mammalia > Rodentia > Sciuridae > Callospermophilus > Callospermophilus lateralis. The sequence continues at coordinate 111,129,411 of NC_135306.1, read as the reverse complement.
CCTGGGGTATAAACCACCCAATAGTATATAGCATGGAGATTGATAATTATCTTTACCATTTACTGAGCTCCCATCACCACATACTAGCTCTGCACCAAGCTCTTTAAATACATTGTCTTATTTGGTCCTAATAACAATCTTGTGAACTATATAACTATAACTATCATTATTTCTCATTTTTAAAGCCAAGGCAACTGAGGCTCAGAGAGGTTAAATAACTTGCCAAGGGCCACATGTGCATAATATTCTACTCCATGCAGCGCCGCACATAGAGACTCAATAAATACTTGACAAATGAAAGAGCAAATTAAATGCCCAACTTTTACTTCAGTAATTCAACCTTCCAACCCCACCCTGCAGCCAAACCCGGCCAGCTAAGCTATTTGTTTATTCGATAACTACTTATTGAACACTTACTCGATTTTGTTCACTGCTGTGAGGGGGTACAGAAAAGCAGTCATTGGAAAAGTTAATGGAAACATTCAACTAATAAAAAGTTAGCAACATTTAACATTAACTTGAATTAATTTCAAGGTTATCTGTTTCCGCTCTCAGCTAATTAAACGTTAGTTAAATGGTGCATAACTAGTTGACTACAGTGTAATGTAGCAAAAAGAACACTGAATTTGAAGTCAGGGGTCCTGGGTTCCAAAATCTTACCAGCCCCCTCAGCACGTGAGCATGGACAAGACACTTGACCTATGCACACATCGGTCCGCTTCCCTACGCTGGGCTGAGCACAATCCTGCCTTTGCTGTCCTGGTTGTAAGCATTCCGAAGAAAAATGCATGACAGCAAGATTTATGAACCCTAAAGCTCCAGAAACACATAAGATGGTATTCATTTTTGAAGGTTGAAAATTAGTCAATTGACTTAGTATTTAAATTTTTTTTGAAGGCAATAATGGGCAATTTGTCCATAAGCTCATAAATTTACTTGAAACTTTCCCTGAAAACAATTTGTTCTTTCCTCATAATTTTCAGAATGACAATATAACAATGTTGCTAGACTACCATGGCAAGGATTTTTTAATTTGCTGATAGCAGAGAAAGGAAACTATAATTAAAATAAGGCAGGACAGTGACATACTTAGTGCCAATAGCCTAGTAGCTGGGTCTGAATCTCATTTTCATTCTCATATCTGGTGGCATTTCATAGAAGTTGGGCACTTTCCTTTCTGTCCAACCATATTACAAGCTCCCTGAGGACAAAGACATGTCTCCACTACCTTTTCACCCCTGAAGCCTCCCCCAGCCCAGCATAGCACCTCATTGAAAGGGAACATAAGTGATTTTTTATTGCACACACCTGAATAACAAAGGAAACTTGAATTGGTATTGCACTCAACCAGAAATTCTAAAAATGTTTTGTTCAGGCTTCGTTTCATTGAGAGATCATTTCAGGGAAAGGAAACAAAGAAATGAGGCTTATATCTTTGGGAGTTTGAAGGGCAATTTTATATGTCCATATGCCTGGGCTAGGAGATGCCCAGATAGCTGATAAAACACTTTTTCTCTCTGTGTCTGTGAGGCGTCTCCAGAAGACAGTAGCATTGGAATCAGCCCATCACCAACATGGAGGGTATCATCCACCAAACAAAAAAGTGGAGGTGGGGCAAATCCATTGTCTCTCCTTGGTCTGGGGCATCCACTTCTGCCCTTGGATATCATGCATGCTTCTGATTCTCCAGCCTTCCATCTTGGATTGAAACTCCTCCACAGGACTTCCCCCTCCTCCCACCTGCAGGTGGCAGATCTTGGCCTCCATAATGACATGAGTTGATTCCTCACAATAAATCTCTCCATATATCTTACTATTTCTGTTTCTTTGGAACACCCTATCACAGGGCAGATCAGTGGAGCCAGTAATACCACCACTGATGGTTGTAAATCTAATCAGAGATGCTGCTCATTGACTGCTTCCTCTTTGTCTGATACTATGTTCTCATCTAATCATCAAAACAAGTGCTATTATTATGAAGTGCTATTATTAGTCTTGCTTTACAGATGAGGAAACAAATGCATAGCAAGATCAAAAAATTGTACACCCCTCACACTAACCCCTCCAAATCCCATAGCTAGTGGACTGAGATTTGCAGTGACCCCAAAGCCCTATAGTCTTAACCACTGTGTATAATGCTATAGATGCAACAAGAAGAGAAAAGCCCCTCTTGTTTATTACTAGAAAAGTGATTGTTCTCTGACTTCAGGAAACAAAAGAGCCAATAATAATTTTTTTAAAAAAAAATCTAGGTAAGTCTAGTTTTGTGCTAAGAATGATGAAGTTGAGAAACACTTGGCTTTTGGCCAGAGTCAGTTTGGTTGTCTTTCTAACTGACTGTGACTTATCTAAGCTGGAACAGTGCTGACTTAATTTTGCAAACTTATAAATGAGGTAGAAGAGGTAGATGCCAAGGCTGGTGTGCAAACTAGCAAGAGATTTCCATGGTTGGAAAACCTTCCAGTCATGAACAAATGCAATGCAGGAGTTGAAGGCAGGAGAAATTATTTGGCTTGTTACCAAGTACTTTTAATAGCAGCATCCTTCAATTTCTCTTCCTTGGCTTTAGTCAACTTCAGGAGGAGTCAGCTGCCTGGCAAGCCATGAATCTCACTCAGAAGGCCTCATGCATGTGCACATACACATATCCTGGCAGTCTAAATAGCACTAAGGACCTGTGGCATTTGTATTTCCCAACAGACTCAACTTCCACGGGGATGTATACCTTTGAGTTCTCAATGTCTTCAGGGGGAAAAAACATCTACACTGAGGATATTTTTTAGAACTGGAAGTCAAATTCAGGGCCTCCATGCATGCTAGGCAAATGTTCTACCACTGAGCTATACCCTCAGCATTAACATTGAGAATCTTGAATGAATGAATGAGTGTGTAATTATAATTATGAATCCAAACAACCTAGTTCTCAAAATGTTTCAAGTTTCTAACTTTTAAGCAAGTTCAAAGTACTTGCAAATGTAGAATTTAAATCTTTACCACTTTTTAAATACAATGACATCATATATAAGATAACCTTTTAATTCACTAGTTACTGGTTAATTAATACACCTGCAAGTGTGAGTTATTATCTCCACCCACAAGGAGGATGAGACTAGTAGGAAAATAAGACATATACACGAATAATCCTAATTCAAGGCACCATGTGATCAGGGTAAATAAAGAAAGGGAAAGTTTACGTTTCTATGGGCAGCAAAGACTTCATGGTGGAGTGTGCCTTGGAAAGGTACCTGGAAAACAGCAGAGTTTTACTAGGTAGATTTGGAAGCAAAATGGAGGGAAGAGGGAAAATATAAAGCAAGACCAAAAATTGGGTTTATAGAAAGTGGAGCTATTTAACTTTCCCATGAAGTTTCTGTGGGGGGCAGGGCAGGATGGGAAGGATTTGTAGGAGAGATAGGATTAGAAAAGTAAGTTGAGAACAGACTATGCAGAACTTTGAATGTCAAGGTGAGCCTTATGAGATTTATTCAGGGCACAATGGGGAGTCATTGAAGGTTAGTGAGCAGGGAAGAGAGATGAGCTCATCAATTTGCTTCCTGTCCCTGTTTTTTGAAAACATATGATCTTTTCTGGCAGATGCCATGCACAGCCCAGACTGAAGCCAAAACTACTCTCCCAGGCAGTGCCTAACCTGGCTTTGCCTCCTGCCTGCTCTCCATGCCCAGAAAGCTCTTGAACAAGTCCCCTTTCTGGGCATGAGGCCTGGGTCATCTTCCCTGGGCTGCCCTAACTCCTACTTTATTGAGCACTCTCCATGGTTCTTAAACAGGACTCCAGTTCGGTAATAGCAAACCTTTCTCTAGTCTCAGAGGGGAAAAAAAAATAAGTTAATTGATGATTGTTTTATTTGTGAATTTTTCAGCTATAAATTTATTTTTAAATTTTGGCCTCTGCTACAGCTTTCCTTTAATAGAATCTAGTGAGCTGCTACTCAATTTAGCACAAAATGATATTTTTAATTAGCCTGGGCTTTGAAGTTGGGTCCATCTGGATAGGAATTCTTGGTCCACCACTTACTAGCTCTGTGACCTTAAGCAGATCAATTGCCATTTTTGAGCCTCAATTGGCTCATCTGCAAAATGTGAGCAATTATGCCTTTCTACTTGGGGGTTGCGAAAATTAATTGAGATTAAAGTATGAACTATCTAGCCAAATTGCAGGCACTTTAAAGTACTCAACAAGTGTTCTGTCTTGTTGTGCCCTCCCCCACTACATGTCTTTCTCCCCCCATCCCCCTTGGGGTAAAGGATGTGTTTTATTCAGGTTTTGACTTATCCTTATTTTGTGATGTTCTGCAAAGAGGGAGGTAGTGCTGGAGGGAGGAACTAGCATATTATTGACTAGGAAAGACCTAGGTTCAAATTCTACAAACTTACTGGTAATATGAACTTGGGTGAAGTTTATCCTTTCCAAGCTTTAATCTCCTCTTATGTAAAAAGAAGCAATAGAATATGTAGATACAGATATACAGATTTATTACAGGAATTGGCTCATGCCATTAGGGAGGCTGAGAAGCTTCACAATCTGCCACCTGCAAACCAGGAAAACTGGTGGTGTAGCTCAGTCCAAGTTCAAAGACCTGAGAATACAGGGTGGTGGGGAGGGGGTGGGATTTGATGGGGGTGGGAAAGAGAGCTGATATCATTCCAGTCTGAAAGATCCATACCAGGAACTCCAGAGTCCCAGCACAGAAGAAGATGAATATTCCAGCATAAGAAAAGAGAGACGTTGCTCTTTTTCTGCTTTCGTACTCTATCTGGACCCTCAAGGGGTCAAAGTATGTCCATCCACATTGGTCAAGGCCACCTTCTTTATTCAGTCTACTAATTCAAATACTAGTCTCTTCTAGAGACACAAGGAGAGAGAGAGAGAGAGAGAGAGAGAGAGAGAGAGAGAGAAAGAAATAGTGTTTTACCAGCAACCTGGGCATCCTTTAGCCCAGTCAAGTTGACAAAAATTAATCATCACAAAGACCATGAGCAGTTGCCATGAGATTAAATAGGTTGGCGTGTGTGGCACTCCTTAGCACCATGCCTCTTACAATAAGGGCTCAACAAATGCTAACACTAGAAGCTTCCAGCAGTTTGAGGACCACTGGGATCAATCCTTTTCCCTCTTAAATTCACTGTTCTTCATTCCTCTTTGGTCTTCTGTTTTCAGTCTTTTCCCTCCCTCTTGCATTCTACTTGCCTGGGAAGTGGTATATTGTAATGGGTCATCATTTTGTTACCCAAGACAGACAGACTTGCAAGATCCTTGGCAGGATTCACATTACTCACAAGCCAAGTGACCTCTTCTGAGAGTGGCTGTGCAGATTTAAATGAGAAAATGTAGGGAAAGAGCTGAGAACAGGGTCTGCGTATGGCAGCCTGCAATAGGGTAAGCCCAACCAACAGTCCATGGTGTGCCCTGTGTCTTTCCCCAGACTCAGCACTCCATGTTCATTAGTTCTGCCATCCATGGCCTCCTCCCGATCATCTTGGACCCTCTCCAAAGTCTTCTCAAAATCCACAGTAGCACTGATCATCTTAACTACAATAGCAACAAAAACAATGGTTCTTTTAAAGCACAAGTAGGAGGAGTCCTCATTTCCTGGGGAAAGCTGAAGGGGTCTACAAGCAAGAAAGAGAAAGGGAGGCCAGGGCAGCAACTTAGAGATGAAATGGATGGTTTCCTATTCCTTTTTGTCCACTTTATTTAAAACAAAGCTTATAGTCATCTCTTGTCCTATATTAAAGCAATAGTTAGTTCTGCTAACTTGCCCTGCAGGCATTAATTAACTCCCTGCCAAGCATGGCCAGAGTCCACAGAAGTCAATGCCCCATGAGACAGAAGGTCTCCCTAAGTAACACCCCCAACCTTCACAACAGGAAATGGTAGCCATTTGTTCTTTGCTTCTGTGACCCGGCTGTCCAGGGAAGCCAGGGACTTTGGCCTCGGAAACTTGGCCACCAAAAGGAAATTATCTTGTCTTCCTAAATCCCAAAGAAATGCCTTTGCTGCAGGAAAGCTCTAAAGTATTAAAATAATCTCTTCTGTTTGTATTTGCTTTGCCCGTTCACAGCTCATTGATCCCTACCTCACCTCACTTGATCTGTGTTCTTCATTTCACCCTGAGGAAATGAGGTCTGGACAGACCATGAGACTGGCTCAAGGTCATGGGAACTGCATTTGGCAGAGTCAGAAACAGACCTTAGGCCCAAGGGTTCCTTCCTGGGAGAGCTCAGCCTCTACTCTGAAAGCAAGCACAGGTATGGAGTAGACGCCAAGTCCATCCATTTCTCATTTGGCATTTATTGAGCACCTATTGTATGCCAGATGTGGTGCTATTCACTTTCATAGATATTATTTTATGGGATTGTCTAGTCCCATTTTGGATCCCTGCCAACACTGGCTGATAATAGTAGCTCAATAAATGTGGGTTTTCTTCTTTGCTCCAGGTGCCATTTTGAATAGAAAGAGAGTGGGGTTTGGAGTTCATCTGAATTTGAGTCTCATCTCTAGCACTTGTTGGTTTTTAGGTCTTTACCAATATAAGCCTCAGTTTCTATACCTTTAAAACCAAGATGACTTATAATGATGAGTTTCTTTTTGGCTTTTTGTTTGTTTGTTTGTTTGTTTTTGGTTTTGTTTTCTAGTACTGGGGATTGAACCCAGAGGTGCTCTATGAATTAGCCACATCCCCTAGACCTTTTTACTTTTTATTTTGAGACAAGGTCTTGCTAAGTTACCAAGACTGGATGGGAGCTTGTGACTTTCCTGTCTCAGCCTCCCGAGTAGCTGAGATTTTAAGCCTACACCACCACACGTGGTTGGTTATAAGTTTTCAAGTTACTGTACATGAAGGACCTCATTCTAGTAGGAAGTGCTTAGTTAATTATGTGGTTCCTGCCACTGGCCCCACTGTTGTTTATATTGTCACCTGCTTTTAAGGACCTGATAATTTCAGACATCAAGACACACATATAAATAACCACGAAGCAAGGCAGAGTGTGGTAAATATCCTAGAAGGGACCAGGACCAGTGATGAGCTACCAAGGCTCCAGGGATGGCCCTCGTGTCCGGGGATGACGGGAGGCATGCTGGAACAGGTATCCTTGTGACTGAAGGGAGTTGAACAGACAGATGGGGGCCGAAGCACCGCTGGGGAGACAGCAAGAATGTGTGTGCAGAAGTGAGAGGATGCAGCAAGCACCTAGTCCAGAAGGGTGGGAATCTAGGAATTGAGGAAATCTAGAAGTTTGGGGAAGCAGCAGATGATAACCAAGGAAAGATAGGTAGGGTCCAAACTATGAAATCTACAGATGGGAACCTCATTCTTCTGGAAATGGTAATACAGAGAAGCATCTGTACCAGGAAATGACAGGCTAAGACTGAAAGTGATTATGTGGGGCCCGTGTTTGTGATCTGGAGGGCAGACGTCAGAGCAGGAAGCCACTGCAATAACAGGAATAAATGAAGGCCAAGCATAGGGGGTAACCTGGGAGGGAAAGAAGAAAGTGAATACAAGAAGAAGATTAGAGGTAACAGTTGAATGTGGGAATGACAGAGGGAGAGAGCTGTGGGTGGAGAGGAGGTGGAGAGAACGGTGATGCCGAGAATGCAGGCAGCAAATGTGGATCAGAGATGGCAGGGAGGACAGGAGCATGGTAGGCAGGAGGACTGGGGAGATGGGCCATGCAGAGAGAACTAGTAGAAAGACAGACACTGGGATGCAGGGAAGAGAGTAACTGAGAGAGCAAGCCCTTGGATGAGGCCAGAGTCCCACTGGGGCCTTGGTTAGAACATGGGGCAGTGATGGAAAGACAAGAGAAATTTAAATTGGAGAGAAGGACATTTTAATTTATTCATTGATCCTCTGATTCATCCAATAGACTCCCATTGAGTGTCTGCTACCTACAGACAGCAAGCTGACCCTGTCAAATTATGGACTCCCCATAAGTTAGGGGCAGGGCCATGTGCTAAGGGGAAAGGAGTTAGGAGTCCTTAAGAACTTGCTTGAAATGCAAATTTCCTAGCTGCCCCAAAGATACCAATTCAGTATCATTCTACAGGTGGCTCTTTGGGCGATGTCCCAAGATGGCTGTTTAGGAAAACAAATTAGACACTTGCAAGAGTGTTAAGGTCATAGCTAAGGCCTCAGATTTATAGAGGACCCAACTGCCCCCTTCATAGTTAGTAGAAACGGTCAGAGCAGGCAGTTTATGGGCTTAGCTCTCACTGGATGAACAGGACGGAATGAGGGAATCACAATGGAAAGAAGAGGTTATGTCAAGAGTCACTGAGGGAGCACTGCAAATGTCCCAGCTCTAATCTCTGCTGGGCTTTACACATTCCCATGTATGACCTCATCTCCCAACCTTCCCAACTCCTAATCGCCCTTCTCAGAATCCTAAGGAACCAGATTTTCTAAAGCCTCTAAGCTTTCTTCAGCTTTAATATTTAATAAAATTACACTTAAAATATATCCAAGCATCATGGGGCTGCAAATTGATGCAACAAATATGGAAAGCAGTATGAAAATTCTTTGGAAATCTTGGAATGGAACCACCGTTTGACCCAGCTATCCCACTCCTCGGTTTATGCCCAAAGGACTTACTACAGTGATGCAGCTACATCAATGTTTATAGCAGCACAATTCACAATAGCTAAACTGTGGAACCAACCTACATGCCCTTCAGTAGATGAATGGAGAAAGAAACTGTGGTATATATAAGCAATGGAATATTACTCAGCATTAAAAGAGAATAAAATCATGGTATTTGCAGGTAAATGGATGGAGTTGGAGTTATGCTAAGTGAAGTAAGTCAATCCCAAAAAAACGAAGGCCAAATGTTTTCTCTGATATGTGGATTCTGATCCAAAATGGGAAAACGGGGGAGCATGGGAGAAATGAAGGAACTTTATATAGGGAAAAGGGTAAGGAGAAGAAGGGAGGGTAAATGGGGGTAGGAAAGATGGTAGAATGAGATTGACATCATTACCCTAAGTACATGTATGAAGACATGAATGGTGTGACTCCATTTTGTGAATAGCCAGAGGCTTGAAAAATTGTGTTCTATATGTACACTGTGAATTTAAATGCATTCTGCTGTCATGTATAACAAGTTAGAGTAAATAAATAAATGTGTGTGTGTGTGTGTGTGTGTGTGTGTGTGTCTCCAACCATTAGATCCATTCAAAGGAGAATATAGTCCTTGTGATAATGCCTGAAGTTTGTGGAGAACATCAAGTTTTCAGAGCAATTTCATGCATGTTACTGCAGATGACACTAAGTCAGCATTTCTCAGGGTACTCACATAGACCATCAGTATCAACATCACCTGGGAGCAAAGTAGAAGTGGAGATCTGTGGTCCCAGCCCACACACCTACTGAAGCAGAATTACCAGCCAAAATTTTAACAGACTCTAGAGTGATTTGGAAGAAAACTATTACTTGGAAACTGTGATATAATAGGAATATATCAAGCTTTTGCTCCCAATCCCTGGCACAGAGCTTAAAAAATCCTTGGAATTTCCTGATAAAAGTACATTTTGTTATTTATAAGAAACTCCTTTTGGCCAAACTCGAGTTTATTTATGCTGGAAATGAGCCCTTAGATAGTTTCAAGGAAGAGGATGACCATGTCAGAAAGTCCTATCTTGGGATTAAAATTGGGACTTGTCCCCAATCTCCAACCTCTGCAGAGGGGAGGGGGATTGGAGATTGAGTTCAATCACATGGTCACTTAATTGATGATGCCCAGATAATGAAATGCATATGAAAACTCTGGACAGGACACCAAATCCCAGAGGATGTTCCTGGTTTTGGAACACACTGATGATCATGGAATCTTATCACTTTCTGACCTTCTACCTCTTTCCTTCCCTGAAGGCCCTCATATAGCATGTGTCCTTCCTTATACACAGGGGGAAGAGAGAAAAATCTAGGCAAGGTTCCCCTCTTGCTGACTTGCTCAGAACCCAGGAGGAAGAGCATGGGAGCGCCGCCATCATCAAGCTCCCTGTCCCTTCAGCAGCTCCCGAGTCATATCCTTTCTAATAAAGCTGCTGCCATATGTATCGTGCTTTCTGTGAGTTCTGTGAGTTGTGCTAGAAAATTATTGAGCCTTATGAGGGGTCACAGGAATCCCAAAATTTTCAGGCAAATCAGATAGAAGTAAAGGCTAGTGGTGGGTACAGGAAATACTGACCCAGAATAAGACAACTTGGCACACTGAGTATTTTAAACTGAAGGAAATTGAGAAAACTATAGCAGCAGGATGTTCTCTCTGACCTTCTGCTGCCCTCTCTCTCCTGAAAAGGACCACAGAAGATAGAATTTCCCCTCACCCCTTCTTCACTGAAGTAAGCCATAACACCTGGGAAGTCACTTTCTGACCTTCTACCTCCTTCCTGCCCTGAAGGCCCTCATGTAGCATGTGTCCTTCTTTATATACAGGGGGAAGAGAGAAGACTCTAGGCAAGGTTCCCCTCTTGTCGAGTTCCCTCCAGGTAATTTCCATTAGATCATACCTTTTGACTTCCAATATTAGTTTGTATGACTCTCCTTAAAAATACTTATTTCTAAGTCTTTGGGCCTTCGTTTCTAAAAGTTCTCAGGACATGCACAATTTGTGGGCAGGGGGGACCATGTTTGTGTTCTGGATATTCAACCAAAAGGCCTCACTCAGCCTACACACACACTCTTCCACTGAGCTAAACCACCAGACCCAGCAAGTTTTTATTTAGTAAGTGTGTATGCTTCTCCTCTCCTCTTATTAAGGGGGTCTCAGCCATGAACCTGACAATGGATGAGGAAATATTACTTTTTCTCCCCACACTAGTGTGTCCGCCAGCTTCCCATCACAGTGACAAAATACCTAAGATAAACAATAAAAAGGAAAGGCTCATTTGGGCTTATGGTTTCAGAGATTTTGGCCCATAGTCACTTGGCTCTGTGGCTTTGGATCTGTGCAGCACAGTACAACATGGCAGGAACACATGGCAGAGGAAGCCTGCTCACCTCATGGCAGCCAATAAGCAAAGGGGCTGCAGTCCCAATACCCTTTTGAGGGCCCGCCCCCAGTCGTCGGGAGCAGCTCTGGACAGGAGCTGTCCTTTAAGTCCTGAGTAAAGATGTGCTGAACTGGTATTGTACCCATTGCAATGCAATTGACCTTACCTCCACTTGGATAAGAGAGGTGCAGGAGTGGGCGTCACCCCATGGGGTTGGATTATACTCACGTGTTTGTTATAACCCTACTCCTTGCCTCATTTGAATGGCTTCTCCCTAATAAAACCCGGGTTCAAGGCGTGCTCCTTCTCTTTCTTACCTGCCTTGCCCGCCTTGTGGGAGCTGTGGCTGAGAAGCAGTCACTGAACCCAAAGAAAAGGTAATTTCTGTGTCTGTGTCTTTATTTAGTCAGCCCAAATTCACTTGGAGTGACCGTGACCAGTTTAGTCGAGTGTCACAACACTCAGTGATCCAACTCTTTCCCATTGGTCCCTACACCTTAAAGGTTCCACCACTTTCTAACAGTACCACTTGCTGACTGATGACCAAGTCTTGAACACATGGGCCTTTGGGGGACATTCAAGATCCAAACTAGATCACCTGTGATTCAGGTATGTCTGAGATCTGCTGGTAGGGCGTGAGATCTACAGGAAGGGTGGTGGTGTTGGTGACCTTACCCTTGAACTTGGGGAATCTTATGCTAACTCCCAGTAGTTACTGTCAGCATTGAAATGAATTGCAGGACACCTGCTGGTATGAGAGAATTGTCACCAGAACAAAGGAACTGTTTCATAAATGCCAACCACAATCTTCTAAATTATGGATCAGCATTACAGACGGGACACTGAGATACAGGAGACTGCCCAGCTCACCCACAGGCAGAGGCATTGTGGGGCAAAGCAGAAATATAAAATCAGGCCCTTGGCATGAGGTCATGACTCTTCCCTCCAGTGCACAGCTGCCTAATGGGTCACCATGCCCCAGGTTAGCGGTAAAAAACACAAAGCAGTGGGGGCTGGGCCCTTCTTTGGGGGTCAGGTTATTCAATCTATCAGCACCAACTGTCAGGGCAGTAATGAAAAAGAGCAGAGGCCCTCAGACCTTTGAAAGTTTAAATTATACCTTTCTGACTGTGTGTGTCTTGTGTAATCCTCAAAGATTTGTAATTGTGACAGCCTAGGAAAATTACAGGTGACTTGAAGCAATTTAATGATAATAAAAATAAAATAAAAACAGTAAACAGCACTGCTGCTGCCTCTAATTTCCCAGCATCTTTATCATATAAATGCCTCCCTTCTTTTCCCCTTAGACAATTAATGAATCTGCAATTGCCGCTGGATGTTCTGCTGTTCTCTTTAATCCTCTCTGCTGCAGCCCCAGCGCTGAGACAGCTCCTCCACCCCCCAGCTGCAGTGCCAGGGTTCCCACTGGACTGGCCAGACTTCCCACTGGACCAGAGACCACCTGGGCCTCCCCTGCTGCATGGAGCAGACTTCCTCTCTGGTCCCTCATGCCGGTGCCCAGAGCTGGCTTCTCCAGCCAAGTTTCTCCAGGAGTCCTGCTGATTTGAGCAACCACAAATTGACCTTCTCTCCGGGCATCTCCTTGCCTCCCTCCTGGTGTTAATATGTGCCTTAAAGAGCTGCAAACTCAACAAGTCTCTGTTATGCAGGTTAATTCAGAGCGCAGCCAAGCTGTGATCAAATGACCTTTACCCACTTCCCTGCTAATTTTGATGGGCAGCTCCATTTTCCTTCTCCCTCCTGATCCCCCCTTGTTCTAAATTGGAAATCTATCAATTTTCGAGGTAAATGGAAAATAAACACACACAGGCACATGCAACACACACTCACACGCATACACACCAGCACCGATATGCCATTGTTGAGACTATGGCCAAATTGAGCCGTTTTTAAGTCCTCAACTCTTAGATCTTAGAAGGATGTTATAGCTGGATCCCTAGCTGATGCCAAAAGAAAATAAAGGTGCTGAAAGAGAATCCTTCTTCATGGTTTCATTTCTTGCTTTATCAGTAGGGTACAATAAAAATAATAAATAGGGAGAACAATGACAATAAAACCCCACATTTATCAAGAGCTTGCTACCTACCGGTCACTTCTTGAGGGTGATCTCATTTAATTTTCTTGTCACCTCTGTGAAATGAGAACTATGATTAGCCTTGTTCTATAGAAAAAAGAACCTGAGATTTCAAGAGATTACAGAAAATTCTGAAGGATATTCATAGAGAAAGAGGCAAGACAAGCATTTGAACTCAGATGGTCTGATTCCAAAGTCAAGTCTTGCTTTGTTACGAGCCGTGGGTAATCGCATTGGGCCTTAGTTTCCTCATCTGCAAAATAAGGGTGATAAGAGGGACCTCACCAGGCTCCTGGGAAGTTAGGAGGTGACCTTACTTTGAAAGCAGCAAATTGCTGCCTATTGACCAACATTAGAATTATTGTTATTAAATGGATCAATTAATTTCTCATACAAATATTGCCTGATTGCCTATTATGTGCCGAACCTGCTCTAGGCATGGAGATGCATCAGTGACCAAGAAGGATAAATACTGTTGTACCCCCAAAAGCATGCATTCAAGTGGCAGACAGATGAGAAACCAATGAGCAGAATATATAGTGTGTCAGATGAATCTTAATCCTGCAGAGGAAATGCATTGTGGGTAGAGGGGTGGGAGCAATGGTTGGAGAGCTCTGGTTTTACATTAAATGATCGAGGAAGACTTCTCAGAGAAGGTGAGACCTGGGCAAGGGCCTAAGAAGTGGGTAAGTGAGCCACACCTGTATCCCAGGAAAGAGACTGCTAAACAGTGCAAAGACACTGAGGCAGAACCAGCAAGAGGCCAGAGTAGGAAGAACTGAGGGAGGGAAAAAGGAGGGAGAAGAGAGGAGTAAGAGGTGGGTCCAGAGAGGTAAAGCAGGTAGATGGCCATGCAACTCCTTACAGGCATTGGCATGCCCTGGGAAGCCATGGAGGGTTTTGAGCAGAGCCGTGATGCTGTCTAACATTGTTCAAGGGTCACTCTGGTTTCTACAGGAGGGCAAGAGCAGAAGGAAGACCAGTCAGGGAACTGTTGCCACTCACACAAATGATGACACTTATTGGCTCTGACGGGGGAAGTGGCAGTAGAGGAGATAACTTTGGATTCTGAATCTATTTTCAAGGTAAGACCAACAAGATATGCTGATGTATTGGATGCGTGTATGGGAAAATGTGGCGTCATTGATGACTTCAAGATTTTTTTGACCCAAGCGGTTGGAAGATTGGAGTTACTATTTACCAAAATGGGATAAAGCAAAGGGAGCCAGTGGTATGCACTGAATTGTGCCCCACCCCCCAAAAAATATGTTAAAGTATTAGTCCTCAATACTTGAGAATGTGATCTTATTTGGAAATAGGGTTTTTGCAGATGTAATTAAGATGAGGTCATTGGGGTGAGCAGGCTTCTGGGGCAGTACTCAGGGCCTGGCTAGTGTGTCCTTACACAAACAAGGAATTTGGGTACAGAGACACACATGTGCAATCCAGAGATGGGCTACCAAGCAAGGAACCACCAGAAGCAAGGAGAGAGGTCTGGAACAGATCCTTTTCTAGCACCTTCAGAGGGAATACAGCGCTGTGAACACTTGATCTTAGACTTCTGGCCTCCAGAACTGTGAGACAATCAACTTCTATTGTTCCAGCTGCTCGATTTGTGATGCTCTGTCGCAGCAGCCCTGGCAAATTATGATAGCAGATTTGAAGGATAGAATCCAAAAGTCCATTTCTACACAGTCAGGTGGAGATGTCAGACAAGAGTTGGAGGTGAATCCAGAATTCACGGGTGAGGACCAAATTGGAGATACACATTGGAGAGTCATATTATCTGCTGTGAACTTATAGCCTCAGGGCTGGATGAGATCAGCTACAAAGAGAAGAGGCTCAGGGATTAAGCTTGGGGACCCTCCACCAGGAGTGGAGGACAGATGTTAAATCCATCAGTGAGGAAAGACAGAAACCACGAAGAGTGAAATTCTGAAAGGTAAGCAACATATTTTGAGAAGGAAAGCCTTGTCAGTTCTGTCCCATGTCAGCCATGCGTCACGTTGGGTGAAGAGTAAGTATTGACCCCTGGATTAAGCAACTCAGAGCCTGTTGTGTGACCTTGACAATGACAATTTCAGAGGTGGGAGTGAAGTACAATTGGAGTGAGGTGAAGAAAGAATGAGATGAAAGGAATTGGAGGCAAGGTCAGACACACTCTGTTGAGGAGTTTTTTTAAAGGGACATGTAGGGTCCAGAGAGAACTTATTTAAATGTAGGAGAAATGACAACATATTTTACGCAGAGAGAAATATGCATCAGAGAGGGGCGAACCAATCATACAGGAAGGAGCAGGGAGAATTGTGGAGTGTTGTCCTTGAGGATCTGGTGGATGTGGGGTGGGGTACATGGAAAGGCTGACCTTGGTGGGAAGCATGGGCAATTCTCCAGTGACAGGAGAGGCAGAAGGTTAGTGCGTCATCTGAGAGTCAGGACAGGGGACAAGGTGCCAAAGCTTTGGGGAGGAGAAAAGAATGAAACAGGCATGGAGGACAGCTGGAGAGTGACAGGGACAGGAAAATAAAGCAGGCTTCTGGGGTAGCTCTCAGGACCTGGATGCAATGCAGCAAGAGCAGCCCGTTGAGGACCTGGTCTTCTCCAGCCACTGTCAGCCAGACAAGTGCAAGCTCAAAGCCAACAGAGATCCATACTTGATCAGGGCTGAGGCTTTGCTCCTCAAAGACAAGAGAGAAGGAGCAGAGAGAGAAGAGGCATGCATGGGTATAGTACAGGGCTGGACTATGGAATTTCAGGGATGAGGATAAAAGACCAGACTTGAGAAAGGCAGGAACCAACAGAGGGTGTTGGGGTCTAGGGATGGTTCATTGCATAACTGTCAGAGTTGGGGTGCCAGAGCCTGTGAACTAGAAGGATGAAGGTGAGATCAGACTGGGCTCCTTAGCATGTAACCTTGGAGATGTGGCAGTTAGCAACAACAACAAGGTCTAGGGACTGGCCATGGCAGTGAGTGGTTAGGACAGAATAGAGAGCAAGAACGTTGGAGAAGGACATCAAAGAACTGAGGGTCCAAAGGTACCAGAAGGATTGTGGATATTGATCATGATGCCTCTATTATAAGAGAGGTAGTTTTGAAGGCATGATGGTGAGCCAGGGGGTAAAATCTTGAAGGACCTAGAGGTAGTCACCAGGAGTCATTAGGTAGCCACATCTCCTGGTGGACATGAGTCCCATAGCTGGAGGTTTGTTTTGGTTGGAATGTGACGTGTTATCCAAAAGCTCACCTGAGAGACAATGCAAGAAGGTGCAGAGGAGAAAAGATTGGGTTGTATGAGTGGTTTAATCTCCTGACAGGGATTAACTGAAGGGTAACAGAAGTGGTAGGGTGTGGCTGGAGGAGGTGGGAACTGGGGCATGGCTATATATTTTGTATCTGAAGAGTAGAAGCTCTGTCTCTCTGCTTCCCAATCACCATGATGTGAGCTCTTTTCCTCCTCCACACTCTTCCGCCATGATGCTCAGCCTCACTTTGAGCCCCGAGAAATGGAGCCAGCCTTCTTTGGACTAAGACCTCTGACCTTGTGAGCCCTCAAATAAACCTTTTCTCCTCTACAATTGTGCTGGTCGGGTCCTTTAATCAGCAGTGAAAAAACTGACTAAAGCAAGGTTCTCAGAGAAGAGCCAGAGAATAGTGTGGAATCAGCAATGAGAAGCTTTCGAAGCACCTGCAGGCAAGAGTGTTGATCATGGTGAGAAAGAACAAAGTCCCCAACAAAGTCCCCAGGAAAGGGCACCCTTAAGGAGAACCAAGGGATGTGCAGAGAAGAGACTGAGGAAATGACGGGCTTTGCTGATGGCTTCCCATGAGTTCTGGAGGACAAGGCAAGGGTTGAGGAGGGACAGGAAGGAAATGCAGTTAGAAAAAGAGACAGGAACAACCTCATGGAGCAAAACCTGGGCAATCGGGGACCCAGGAATCCTGGACTCCTCATACGATGGATGGAAACCAGATAAATGACCCGCCCTGGGAGACAGAGGCAGAGACTGGTGGTGGGGCTGTGACAGTGAGGAGCTGGGGTGGGCGGAGCTCTCTCCAGGAGCACTGTGGATTTACCACATGCCATATGGAGGTGCTTGGAGCTATACCATAAATATGATTATGTTATCATTTGTACAGTTTCAGTCAGCCTTCTTAGGTGTGAATAGCCCAACCCACCGACTGGCAAAAGAACCCCATATTTATTAAAGGAGATGGGGAGTTCCCAGCAACTCAGAGCCAGCGTCCAAAGCCACATCTTCAGGACTAATGCCTAATCTCCCTGCAGTGCTTGGTAGGAGGGCACCCCTGTTTGCCTCCTGTGACACTCAGGACTTAGTGTTAGAAGTTCTGCTGCTGCTGCCTTGGAAGAACCAAACCCCACCCCCACCCCCACCATGACAGCCAGGACACTGATGTCCCCGTCCTCCCACACCTCCACACGCTGCCCACTAACAAGGCTCTCTGAATGAATCTAATAGGCCAAACACATCCCAAACCAGGCCTCAGCTGCAAGGGAGGCTGAGGATGCAAGGTTTCTGGCCTCCACCTTAGGTCAATTTACCAAAATTTGTACAGATTACCCAAATCTAAGGAGGATGTTCCAAGATAGTGGCACATCACAAATGTCATATATTTATTTTAAAATTATAGTAATAAAGGAAGTTTAATGTTTATTTTGTCTGATATTTGCAAGAAAGAGACGAGAAGCATGCTGTGTAGCCATTCACCACTGGGATCTCAGAGGCAGCTTTGAACCTCCCAGGAGCCGTTGGAGAACACAATTTCTATCAGCTGGTTCCAAGGTCTCAAAAAGCCACATGCATGTTCTCAGGTAGGACTTAAGGGCCTGAGTCTCTCCAGATAAGAGTAGACCTGTTTAGAGACCACTGCACAGCAAAGCACACTCTTGAATCTGGGAAGACAAGGTGATAAAGGCTCCTGTTTACCCAACAGCTCCCATGCGCCAGCTTCTGTAATCTTCTCTCGGCATGCATGATCTCATTTAATCCACCTGGCAACTCTGTGAGGAAGGTAGGAGGATTACCATATTACATTTAAGGAAACAGAAGTTTAAAGAAAATATTAATCACTTGCTTTTGACCCCTATTCCCCTACCACACCTTCCTTCCAGCCATAAGTTCATCCAATGCTGATGTGCAGGTTGTGCACTGCACAACCCCTCAATGTATAAAAGTATTCCATAGGCATGGCACCACCTGGAGCCATGCAGTACACAACCTGTGTGCTTAAATATAGCGTCCCTGCTCACCTGGTTCCAAAGTCTATTTTTCTCACAACTGTATTCCCAAGTCCAGTAATCAATGTCTTTTAAGTAAGAACTCCTTAAGGTCAGGGAAGATTTCTTTGTATCCACAAAGAGTAAGCACAGCGCCTGGCACATAGCAGGTGCATGATAAATGGCTGCAGGATGAAAGGCGATCAGAGATGAACATGAATGTGCTCATCAGCTCTTGAATCACTGGATCTACGGAGGCACCACTCGAAGCCTGAAATAGGTAGTTTAAAACAAATGAAAGGAAGAACTACGGCTTTGCACAGCTGGTTGTCAGCTTATAAAACTCATTAACCCAAGAGGTGGCATAGGCAGCAAACACTAATGGACTCCAGGTGTGTCTAAGAAAGTTCAAAGCTTCTACAACCATAGTGTACTCTTAAGGAGAGGAGACCAGAGGCGGACTTCCCTTGAGCACCCACTGTGTCCCAGGCACTGGGCTAGAGCAAGCACATCTTTTACCAATCTCTTCCAGTCTGTTTCCTTCTAGACAAATTAGAAATAATGGTGCCTACCCAGTGAGTGTGTTGTGATCATTAAATCTCATAATACACGGAGAGCACCAGCCCAGGTCTGCTACGGTGGTGATGCTCAGCAAATGCCGACTATTGTTCCTCAAAATAATGATGAGATTATTAATGAATGAAATTGCGTTTACATTTCACTTGCAGGAAAATATTTTTACAAAATTTGCATCTTATACCAAGCAACCAGGTTCAATTATCCCTTCATATAGACACTTCACTGATCAAGACTTTTCGAAACTCACTTTTTAGCCTCAGGGATTGCACATAAATAAAAGAATAATTTGATTTTCAGGACTATCTTGCTGAAGCAGCAATATAATAATCATCATCTCCAGTTCCTTTGAATGTGTGTATATGTGGGCATGCACATGTGTGTGGTACTGGGGGTTGAACTCAGGGCCTTGCACATAACAAACATTTTACCACCGAGATACACCCCCAGATGTGTCATTTCAGTTTTGAGAATTTACTACCTCCTATCATTTCTACCAGAAGTTTTTGGACACAGTGTCAAGCAATGAATAAAATATTCATATGAGTTGGGTGCACATCTGTAATCCTAGGGACTCGGCAGGCTGAGGCAAGAGGATCACAAGTTCAAGACCAGCCTCAGCAACTGAGCAAAGCTCTCAGCAACTTGGCAAGTCCTTGTCTCAAAATTAAAAGTAAACAAATAAGTTAGAAGGGTCATGGTTATAGCTCAGTGGTAAAGCACCCTTGGGTTCAATCCCCAGTACCCAAAATAAAGTAAAAGGAAATAAGTATTCAAACAAGACCTTCCTTCCTATGTAGTCTGTGTACATTATGGTACTTGGACAAGTTGAAAATAGATTAATATTATTAGAAGTTAGAACTCAGAGAAAATCATTCCCAATTTTCCAGCTTAGTCGTGTTTAGAACAAACCAGCTTTTCTACAAAACTGAACATAGCGCCTTAGGGGCCTGCCCCGCTGTGTGCTCCTTGAAGGCAATGATCTTTCTATTATGTGTTGCTTTTTTTCTGGATCCACAGACCCCATATGGAACCCAACCAAAGTAGATCTTTTCAGGGAGGTAGAGAGAGACTGGGAAAGTGGATGGGTAGACAATGGAATGATGGATGGATGGATGGATGGATGGATGGATGATGTAAAGATGGCTGGATAAAGCAATACAGTATAATTAATGCTGGCATAGGCTTTAAAGTGATATTAGTTTTTAAAACCAGCTCCACCACTATTGAGCTGTGTGCTTTGGAAAAGTTGCTTAATCTCTGTCTGCAATGTGGGGATAATAATAATATGTATCTCATAGGTTGGTTGTAAGCTTTAAGTAAAATGGCACATATGAAGCTCTTATTTATCCATCAACAAATGTTCATTGAGCTCCTACTTTGTGCCAGACAATGGTCTAAGCACTGGGACTAAACACTGTTAGTTAAAACAGATAAAAATCTCCTGCCTTCATGGAGTTTACTTTCTAACTGGAAAAACAGATAAAAGAGTAAGTTAGACAACTATATCTCATTAGAAGGTGAGTATTTTAAGGGGAAAACAGAGAATAAGTGGATAGGGAAAGGTGTGCAATTTGAAGTAGTTAGGTTCAACCTCACAGAGACAAGAACATTAGAAAGGTAAGTCCAAGGAGTGAAGAAGTGAGCCATGAGGCTCTCTATGAGGAGAGCATTCCAAACCCAGGAAATGGGCCTGAGGCGGGAGTGTGTCTGGTGTGTTTGCAGCACAGAGGAGACAATTTTTCACAAGGCGAAGACTTTGGATGTACTCCTAAGGGATGATTCCTCCACAACTGTCAGGCAGCCTCTTCTAGGCCAGAGGCATGAACACATTTTCCCCAAAGTTGGTGACGAGGAGGACATTCACAAGAGGCAATACAGCAAGCCTTCTCCTCTCCTCCTCTTCCTCCTCCTACTTGTTCTCCTCTTCTTCCTTCTCCTCTTCTTCCTCCTCCTCCTTTCTTTCTTCATCTTCTTGCTCCTTCTCTTTCTCCTTCTCCTTCTTCAACACCCTCAGCAGCAGCATTTACTCATTGCATCCTCTGGCCACAGCTGTGATAGGCTCTTCACATGCATTAATTAACTACTCCCCATAATAACCGTAAGACTCAGCGCTGCTACTAACTCCAGTTAATGCAGAAAGAAACGGGCCTGCAGAGGTGCAGTAACCTGCCCGGGGTGCACACACAGGCAGTCTGCTCCGGCTGCTCTGCTCCCTGCCTACAACTGCTTTGTTTCTGGATGTTGTTATTCTTCATTCGACCTACCTGAAAATGCTATCAATGGGCCCCTCAAAATTCAGGAAAGGACAAACAGTAAGGGAGAGTGGAAAGGACAAGCAGCCATGTTAGGGGGGATCTGGCATCCACTCCAGTGTATTTGACCATGAGCCAGAACCGTGTCCTTTACACTCAAATAGGTGCAAGTATTATGTATAGATGGATGATAGACAATAGACAGGTAGATGGTAGATGGATAAGAGATGATAGATTGATAATAGATAAATAGTTAATAGATGGTAGATAGATGATAGATAATAGATAATAAATAGATGATAGATAAATAATAGATAATAGGGGATAGATGCTAGATATATAGATAGATGGTAGACAGATGATAGATGGTCAATAATAGATAGATGATAGGTAGATAATAGATGTTAGATAATACATGGTAGATGATAGATAATAGATTATAGATTATAGATAACAGATAAAAAGATTACAGATAGATGATAGATAATAGGTGATAGATGATAGAAGATAGGTGATAGATGATAGATAATAGATAGATGATAGATAAATAGATAATTGGTGATAGATGATGGATATATAGATGATAGATAATAGATAATATATGATAGATAGGTAATAGGCAAACAGAAATTAGATTTGGATACAGGGGATACAGATATAGACATGGATCTGGCTGTCACAAACCTACATCATACTGAGAGAAGTGTGGAGGTGGCCACCAGCACCAGCTCCAGAATCAGGCCCTGGCTCTGCACCTCAGCAGCTGGAACACCTTCATCTCCTCAGACTCCCATGTTCTCTACTGTGAAATGGTGAGGATAGTTCCTACCCCCAGGCTTGTTATGAGAATTAAATGTGCTGAAGCACAATGGAATAGGAAAACCAACACACACTTTAAATTTATAAAATGCCTTCATATGGACTAATAACTAACATTCAGCCAGACATGGTCATCTACTGGCCAGAGTCTTAAAGAGGATCTGAGCTATGGATCAAAGGGATCCATAACTTCCATCAGAGAGGAGGTCACTTTAGAAGCCTGGTACCAACCTCAAGAATTACGAGGCATGACCCCAGGGTGAGGCCTGCCTCGGGAGAGCCCATGTTGCAGGTGGGTGCTATAAACACCCCTTGGTACCAGCAACCCTGGCTCCTGCCCCGAGTGAGCTCCTCAAGGGAAAGTCTTCCAGTTACACTGCACTGCACTGGGGGTGCCACACTGCCCCAGCAGGGTGTGTCCTAGGAGGCTGCATCTGCCTCGCTGCTCAGCTGCTGCTCAGCTGCTGCTCAGCCTCCCCTGGTCATGAACTCTCTTTCCCTTCAAACCAAGCATAGAGGAATAGGGTGAAAAGCAGCACTTTCATGGTCACCCCACTGTATGGAAGAAACTGAACGAGCCCCCAGAGCAAGAGCTGGTTCCCCAGGACCCTGTGCATGCCAGGCACATGGCAGACATGCCAGTTCTGTGGAAGAAAGGAAAAAAGATAATGGAAGGAAGGAAGGAAGGATGGGTCAAGCTTTTAATAAATAATACCTTTGGTTTTTCACCTGACCAAGCAAATTTGCCAACTCCTTGGGGAAAAGGCACTCATTTCCTGTTAAGAATATGGAATCCACCTTGGGGACAGGTCTGGTCCTAAAGGGCCCCACCTGGAGGATGACTCACCTACCCATCCCAGCCTATCCCCAGTCCCTTTTTCAGACAGCTCCTGTACCCCCCTAGGTGTTTCTCTAGAAACCCACCCCTGTTGGGTATGAGCAAAGAAAGCCACATTATTGCCTGCACCTCCATCTGTTAATTAACAAATAAATCCTCCCCATCTCACCAATTAAGAAAAGATATCTGGGTCTGCGAAACGTGACTTACTCCTCTCAGTGATAATGAAAGGTGTTGTCACAGGACTAGAAATGATGGGGCTGCCTTTCTCTCCTTCACGTGGTCACATTCTTTCCCTAGGACTTGAGCTAAGACCCCAGCAGCAGGCATGCTGGGAGCCCCCCTGGCCACAGCCCTCTCTGTTCTACCCTCAGTCTTCTGTCCTAGCATCCTGCACCCCACCTCTTAGGAGAGGACAGTACCTGGATCTATGGATCAAGGTATAGTAGTATCTCTTAAACCGAGGTCCAAGGACCACCAAATTTTTATATGAGGAGTAAGTAAAACTGCAGCTCCTTGGGCCCCAGCCAATCGCCTCAGATCAGAGTCTCTGGGGTCAGGACCAGAATGCCACGATTTTAACCCATTCCCCTAGAGTTTCAGATAATCTAACAACCGCTGATGATAATCTGACCACCTATCCTTTTTTCTTCTTGGGAATTCAGATTCTCTCTTTTTACATTGGCAAAAAAGGGCTTAGGGAATTAGGTTATGGCAAATGACACAGGTTCATAGAAAGTCTGTGATGGAAAGAACTCTGGTTCAACCTTCATTTTGCAGGTAAAAATATCAAGGCCCATGTACAGGTTGAATTGTGCAGGCCTCAAAAAGATATGTTGAAGTCCTAAATCCCAGCATCTCAGATTGTGGCCTAATTTGGAAATTTAAAATGAGGTCATTAGGGTGGACGCTCATTCAGTGTGACCAGTGTCCTTACAGGAAGGAGAAATTTGAAAACAGAAACAGACATGCACAAAGAAAAGACAGTGTAAAGGGACACAGAGAGAGTGCCTTGGGAAGACTGGAGTTATGATGTGACAGACCAAGGGATGCCTGGGGCTATCAAATGCTGGAAGAAGCAAGGAAGGATCCTTCCCTGCAGATTTCAGAGAGAGCATGACCCTATCAACACCTCAGTTTCAGACATCCAGCGTTCAGAATGGTGAAACAATACATTTCTGTTGTTCTAAGCCACCCAATTTGTGGCCCTTGGTTATGATGGCTTATCTGACTAACAACCCATAAAAGGCACATGACTTGATTAAGGTCATGCAGCTGGATGATAGCAGCCAAGACAGGGCTCAAATAGGCTCCTGACTCTCTCCTGGACACCCCTGTATCCTACACTGCCACACAGTCTAAGTCCACAATGCACAACTCTGAGACCCTCAGAACTGCAGAGGAGGTGACCATTTCTAAGGCATCCCTCCAGATGCATAAAGCAGAGGGGGCCTGGAAGAAGGGTACACTTAACCAGTGTCCATCCCACAGTCCCAGAATGAATCATATTTTCAGGGCCATCAAAAAAAGGCAAGCAGCAACAGCACAGGAGCCAAAAGGTTAAACAGGGTGCTATTTTTTAGCTTCCAAGCATTCCTTAACTTCCACCCTACTGAAGCCCAACTGTCAATCAGCACATATACCAGGGCCTTCCATGGGGCCAGTCCAGAAAGGCAACGTGTTGGCAGGGTTCTCAGGCTACCCAAGAAGGCTGCATTTGTAGGGCATGTAGGAGTTTTCCCAAATCCAGAAAGCTCCCCTTGTGCTTTGGAGCATCAGTGAAGCCAGATCTGGGGAAACAGTGACAAGAACTGCTGGGGCCTCCCTATAAGACAATAGCTGTATAAAGTCATCCTCATTCTAGCAAATTCTTCCCTCTGAGGTCAGGCCACTGACAGAGTATCCAAGGTCTCTGATGCCCATGGATACCTACCTCTACCCCTCCACAGGATGCAGGTTAACCCACAGCCTTTGGAAATTGCCTCACTAGCTTTTGGTCTGTGGGGCCTAGACTGAGCAAGAAGCGGAGACTAGTACCAGCATAGAGAATTCCACGGGGCTTAGGAATTCTCTTAAGAAACAAAGCAAAATTCTTCAAAGCTATTATACCTAAATTTTGTTTTAACAAAATCTGATACAGAATTTCTTTGTTCTCTGGGGAAACATTACCTACAAAAGTTAAAGGCCATTTAGGATTCTTTCCAACTCCAGCACCTGACAAGCAGGAAAAGGAGGAGGCCTCTGCAGCCAGCTCTAGTGATCAGGAGCCCTCATTGCCTCAAAGATCCCACCATATGGAAGCTTGTCATCCCCAAGAGTAACATATCCATAGGAAAGTCATTTGTGATGAGAGAGAAGAGAGACAGCAAAGAGGGAGAGTTTGTGATCAAATTAACTCTGATGACATCAATAAGGAGATTTGGAAACACAGCCAATCACTCCATTAAAATAATGACTTTGGGTCACTTCTATCATCACCCGGGGGTCTTTTCCTCTTGCCTTGACCACTGTGTCTCGTGATGGCTGGCAATGACCACTGCATTGGGAGACCACAAGGATAGCTGGTTTGAAACTGATGCCACAGAAAGGTAAACCCTCTTTCCACCCACCAGGTCTCGATTAGCACTCATTAGTCCCCTTGGTTAGCAGCTATAGGGAGAGAAATGAATCACATCATGAACTATGCACGGGACAAGGAGCCTGGCTGAGCACTTCTGCAATCTCTGGGATGTAGTCCCACCATGTCCCATCCACATAGACCATCATGACAATGGTACCTGGAAATGTGCAGAGTGGCAGCCCTGGTTGATACTCACATATTTGTGTGGGCAACTTCCTAGGAGCTCAGGATGACAAGAAAGTTATCTAGTACACCCAGGTGCCCTCGAATTGCCCTACATTCCTTTTCTTATTTGTTTTTATTTTTTATTATAGTGAAATTCACATAAATTTCATAAAATTAATCATTTTAAATGAAAAAGTGGAATTTAGTGCATTCACAACATCCTGCAGCCACCACTTTTGTCTAGTTCCAAAATATTTTCATCACCCCAAAAGGAAACTCCATATCCATTAAGCACCCCGCTCCTGCCATACCTTCCTCCTCCAGCCCCTGGAAACCACAAATTTACTTTCTGTCTTCACAGGCTTACCTATTCTGGACATTCCATACAAAGGTAATCATACAATATTATGAACTGTTGGGCTTCCTCATGTAGCATAATATTTCCAAGGCACATTCACATTGCAGCATGTGAATTGCAGCATGTGAACATGCCATTTCTTTTTATGCCTGAATAAAGTTCCAATATGTGTATGTGTGTGCACATACATGAATGAGCCCTTGCATGTACTATAATCTGTTTCCTTTTATCTGCTGGTGGACATTTGGGCTAAATCCACATTTCTGATTGGACCCAGAGCTCTTAGTCTCAGCTTCTCCTTGAATTGGTTCACCTGTCCTTGCTTCCCTGATTTTTGCCTTCAGGCTTTGATTTAGCCTATTCCTCATGCAGACTCTACCACAAATCTCTTATCCCATCTTTATTTAGCCCAAGTAACGCTAAACTTAACTCTCTCTCCTGGAGGAAAACTCTGCCCCCCTAGGGTATTCAAGCTGTCTTCAGAAAGGTGAAGATGCTCTCACCAAAGCCCTCATTCTCCACCCAAGAAGGAGAAGATGACACCAGTAGATCTTTTGTTTGAAGTTTTGCAGTCCCAAACTCTCAATCAAGGAAAATTTGGACAAAGTTATTTAGTCTGAACTATTATATCTGGTATATTTGTTCCACCTGGCCAGAGAGGTAAATGTACCTGCATTCTGTTCTCTTAACCCCAGGGGACGCCCTCTGTTAAACAGCCTGGTATGCCCATCCCAGAGGACCAAGCCATGGGTCAGGTTTTAATTTCATCTGATACATCCTCACTGGGTATCTGTCCCATTATAGGCTCTGTGACACTCCCAGGGAGACTCAAAGATCAACAAGACAGGGCCTGAGGAGCTCATGATCTGGAAAAGGAGTCAGATATACGCAAGAGTAGTACTAAGTCGGGAAAGACAGACAGACATAAAAACCCTTTCAGTCATAAAGAGAGTCGGGAACCCTGAGGAAGGGAGCTGGCTTCAGGCAGAACAGGGGAGGGAAGGCTTCTCAGAAAATGTGACATTAAAGATGGAAGGACTGTAACGTTCGACCATGATGAGGAGGGAACAAAAACACAGAGGGGGCATAGGGTCATTCTCCCCCTCGCTGAAGCCAGGGATGCTCAGGAGGAAGGGGCAAGGAAGGCTCTGGGCTGGAAAGGGCTTGAGGCATCAGGTGAAGGCATCTGTCCTAAGGTATCTACAGGTTTGTGACCTGAGGAGGAGGAAGGATCAGAGGGCACAAAGGCTGCAGGCCAAGAGGCCATCAAAAGTCTACAGCAGTGGCCCTGCCCTTAGGTCCCAAGGCAGCCAACCAGCAGTACCAGCTGAATTCCTGGAAGAGAGAGATGAGGGCAGCAATCTTGCTGAAAGACAGCAAGCAGCCCTGAAGGCATTAAAGTGGTCATTTATGCAAGATGAAGAAAATACATGGGGAGCTGATGGAGTTGGGGAGGCTAGCGCTCTTCACGCCACCCCTGCATTAGCACCACACTGATCTGAATTTGGCTCAGAGCAGAAGCGGTCTCTTGGCCGCCGGCTACACCCCGGATTTTTTCCTGCTCCTGCGCTGCTTGGTCCATCTCCTCTCAGACAGAGCAGCTGACGGCCCGGCAGGGTCCAGCCAAGCCTCCACCTCCTCCCTGTGCTGCCACTTGTCAGCACCAGGCAAGAGAGATGCCAGCTTCGTCCCCAGCCTGAAAGCCCATTCGGGGTGCTAGAAGATGAATTATGTTTCATTTATATCAAAGAAGCAATCTTGGAGCCCATTTGTGATCAAATTTGCTGTCAGAGAAACTTTGCTTTATCTCATTACATCTGATATCTCTTGGCTTCTTGTCCTTGAGACTATTAAAGTTTAATGTCAAATTCAAGATGAAATGAAATCTTTGCTGTATCATCTCATCAGGACCTGAGCATTCCCCCTTCCATCTAAAATTTTTTGACAACTAATTACAATAGGGGCGGTGGGGGGGAGTAAGAGACCTGCTCCCCTCCCATTTGCTGAAAATGCCATCATTTGAAGGAGTTACCAATGAGCACCATGGCTCTGTGGCAGCAGAGAACAAGGAGAGGTGTTTGTCTCCATTCAACTCCTCTCCTCCATCCCTTCACCCCAAATTCACCTCCCCCATCTCCACTCCTATTCAAACAAGGCATTCATGCCCAGAGGACATGGTGTAGGAGAAGATACTCTGGACTGGGGGACAGATCAGAACTTCAATCCAGGCTCTTCCAGCTATGCAACTATGGGAAGGTCACTACCTCCCCTCCAGGTCTCAATTTCCTCAACCGTAATATGATGGGGTTGGATTAGAACCAGATAGCTCCATTTAGGAGCTAGGAGGGAAAATGGATGAATGAACAATGAAGGGAGGGGAGGAGACGGTGACAAAGAAAAGAGTACATCCTCATCAACAGATATTCAACTTTAAAAAAAAATTAACAAAAAGATCTTGTCTGCAGGCCTTATTTACGATGACAACCCCAGGACCAGTCCCTGTTCAAGGTTTCTGATCATCTTTGAATAAAGCACCCATAGAAAACAGCCTTCACACTGCTAATATGCTTTTCCCTGGAAAAAGAGTTAGTATATTGATTAATACAAATTGAAACCCACCTGTACAACATAGGACCATCAGAAAGCTCAGGGACACACAGATCAGAACTCCTAGAAAGCAATGTATGAAAGTAAGAGAAAGAGAGAGAGGAAAGGTTTTAAAAAGTAATATATTAATTTTATTTATTCAAACAAATATTAATTAAGCATTTCTTAACTCCTTCTACTGTTCTAGGTACTTGGGATTCAACAGTTAATGTTTTTAAAAGGCAAATATTCTTGCCTTCCTAGAACCTAAATATTGGTGTGAGGAGGACAAATAATAAATGTGATATCAGTAATTAATTTTTAAAGTGGGTGGCATCAAGGCCTGGGATGTTAGGATAGTCTCAGATAGTGAGCTCTGCGGCCAGACTCCCTGGACTCCAGTCACAGCTCTGCCATTAACCACCAGATGACCCTAGTCAGTTTGTTCACGTCTCTGGGACTTTGTTTCTTACCCATGAGACGACCATTAGAGCACCTGCCTCCTAGGATTCAATGAGTCCATCTGGGGCAAGTATCTTCAACAGCGCCTGATTTAGAAAGTAACTACATCCATGGGAGAATCATGTCCCTCTGGGAAAGCTTTCTAGAGAAGTCAAGCTTGGACCAGCAGGCAACAGAGCCCAATGCCAAGGCAAGGAAGAGCAGCTGGGTTTAGAAATCAGATCCCAGAGCTTAGAAGAAGATCCTACCTGTCTTTTAAACAGCTACCCTGCTGGAACAAAGCAAGAATTACTTTAATGAATGTGTTAAAGAGCTTTTGGTCTCTGTGACAAAATACCTGAGATAATCAACTTATAAAAAGGAATAATTTTGAGGGGTTCAGTTTCAGAGATTTCAGTCCATGGTTGGTTGGTGAGGCAGAATTTGGTACTGAAAACATATGGCAGAGGAAGCTGCTCACCTTATGGCAGTGAGGAAGCAAACAGAGGCTAAGGTCCTGATACCCTCTTTAAGGACATGCCCCAAAGACCTCACTTCCTCCCCCTAAGCCCCAC
The DNA here is from genome assembly GCF_048772815.1 of Callospermophilus lateralis. NCBI lineage: Eukaryota > Metazoa > Chordata > Mammalia > Rodentia > Sciuridae > Callospermophilus > Callospermophilus lateralis. The sequence continues at coordinate 111,099,830 of NC_135306.1, read as the reverse complement.
CTCCTAAAGGTTCTCACACCTCCCAATAGCACCACAAGCTGGTGACTGAGTCTTTTTTTTTTTTTTTTGTAAGTGTTTTTTTAAAATATTTTTAGTTGTACATGGACACAATATCTTTATTTGTTTGTCTATTTTTTGTGGTGCTGAGGATCAAACCCAGTGCCTCACGTGTGCAAGGCACCACTCTGCCACTGAGCCACAACCCCAGCCCCAGGTGACTGAGTCTTTAACACATGGGCCTTTGATTCAAATTACAGCCATGCTGCACTCAGCTTCTCCGTGATGATTCCTGTCTTGAGTCACCTATCCCTATGCTTAGCCATCTTCAGAGAACCTTCTCACAGATCCAGCCTGTATCATTTATATAGCAAGAAATGCCACTTCTTCCCTTCAGGAGAACCAAAGACTGTCTTAAAACTCAGTCTGTGATCTAAGCTTCTAAAAGTTTGAAGATAGCAAGTTATTCCTTAGCCATCTAATATCTGGAAAAGAAAGGATAATTAGGAAATGTTTGTTGGTGTTTCCTTTGAAATCAGAATAGCTGTGTGCCAGAGTCAACATTCATCTTTCCAACAACTCTATAAAGTACACGCTATTCTTCCATTAAACAGACAAGTAAACTGAGCCCCAGAGACTTGAAATACCTACTTAAGGCAGCCTGGGGGCGACAGGGCAAGGATGCAAACTGCAGCCATTGGCTTCAAGTGGCAGAATCTTAACCACACCCTATATTGCCTCACCAGTTGGGAGGTTTTTCTCAGGTACTGATATAGTTCTAGAGAAGATTTCTCACAAAATCCTTGGAATTGTGTGTCTTCTTTTAGAATATAAGCTCCTTAAAGTACAAGCCACTCTTGATGACTTGCAGTTCTCTGAAGGACGCACACCTGAATGAGGAGAGCCATAGGCTAGGGAGACTGAGTCTTGACAGACACCCCAGCATTTGCAAGGTGGTGCTCTGGGATGCTCTTCACTTATTCCAGCGAGCACTGTGGTCACTGCTTTGAGGGTTGCTGCTTTGTTTTATTTTTATTTTTTTGTAGGTTTAGCTTCCTTGCTTTTCTTCTTATGAATCTGCTACAAGATGGTAAATCTTTAATGTTGTGAGGGTAGATTTGATTTCTGGAAAATGACCAAACTTATTTGGAGCCAAATCTTGCCAATAAGGTAGACAAGTAGTTTATATTAAAATTTAAAAAGAACCTTGTGCCTGGGGCTCAATAAATATTTGTTGACTAACAACGACAACAAAATGAAAATTAAATACATGCTGTTTGATTCTAAAGAAAAGAGACTAGTTCCATTCTTTGGCTCATAAAGCTTCTCTGAAAGTAATTCCAGAAAAGAAATTCCAGAAATATTCTGAACAGTGACAGGGTCATTGGAATAAGAGCAGTGTATCAAGGGGAATCACTCTGGGAAGACAATTTATGGTTAGATTTCAAATCAACAGGCATTTAAGGAATCCAAATTACAAGCAAGACACAGTTATAGATGTTGTTTGGTATAACTCAACGCAAACAAAATCCTCCAGGAGCTGCCTCCTTCCCTGTGGGGAAGGAGGGAGGATGATAGAAAAACAGTGACTACCCGCCATACAGAGCAGGCCACAGAAGGACAGAGCCTTCTACAGACTTCTAGCAGGAGGGCTTAGGAGGCTCTGTGCAGGAGACAGCAGTGGATTGGGCCTTAAAGCAATGAGTCCCAACCTTCCATGACACAGAAAGTCACCCAGGGGGATGGACAATGAGACAAATGGACAATGCTGCCTTAGCTGGGAACTCTGGTCCAGAGGAATCCCAACAGCCCAGCCCCATCTGGCTGCCCCCACCATTAAAGGCAATGACTAGTTTGGTCCTCTCCCTCAGGACACACCAACTGAGAGGCCCTGCTGAAGGAAGGAGCAGGACTCCAACAGGTGAGCAAGAGGAAGGAGGTCGCAGGTTCACAGACACAGGGCCCAGAGCGGGAAGTGTGGGGCATTCTGGGAACAGGCTGATATCCTGCTTGGCAGGAGGAGAGGGAACTGAAGAAAGGGTGAGTGAGTTAAGACCTAGAGGCAGGTAGAGGCCAGCAACTCAAGGACCTTGAATGCAGGGTTGGAGAGTTTGGTCTTGATTCTATAGACAACAAAGACCCTTTCAGAGCTACTGATAGAAAGCTGAGCTGTATATTCAAAAAAGGAAAAAGAAAGAGGGGAAAACACCTCACACTTCTCATGGCTGACTTAAAATGGCCATAAAGAATAAACTTTAAATAAACAGACAAATCCCCAAAGCTAGGATTCAGTCCTTTCTCCCGCTTCTAGCTTAGCAGGGTGCCCCACTAAGAGAAAGAGGCCTGGGTGATTTAGAAATGAGATGAAAACCTCCAACCCCAGTTTTTAAAAAAAATTCTGTGAAGCTGGAAAGTAAACAGCAATGTCTCCCCGGGAGCCAGGGCCCCCAGGAACTGAGAGCAAGTAGGTGCCTTTGTGTATTTTGTTGTTGTTGTTTATCCTGATAGTATATGAGTTGCCGTGCTGTTGTCTCCCCTGACTTAAGTGAGAATAAATATGCACGTGGCTTATAACCAGGCAGGCCGCCCGCCCGTCTGTGTGGGCAGGGTGGAGAAGGCCGGCAGACCGCTGAACAGGGCTGGGGGAGAGGACTCGTAAGATGGCTGCCAGCGTTGCTATGGAAATTTAATTCCCGACTAGAAGCAAATCCCATTCAAAGGCCAAGAATGGCCATGTTAGGTCAAAAACGGAACATGAACTGGGGGAAAAGATTGCTTTTCAAGAGAACCAGACAATTAATTTAGCAGAGGAACCACCCTCCAAAGAGAAAATCACAGAGACCTAATGTGAGGGATCTTTATTCTGTTAAAGTCCAATTTTTAAAAGAGCCTACAAGGGATAAGGTGGCAAGAGAATGTTCTCTATTTCAGCAGAGAAGAAGTTTACATGGCGGCAGGAGGGATGGAGGTGAGAGGTCAGGGAAAGACTTTCCCCGGCAGAAGAGTTGTAAGACACAGATCTGTGTTCCTGAGGAGAGTTGCAGATCCATTTCTCCAGGAATTCTAAAGAAAAGTAAAATTAGGTACATGTCCTAGGTGGTTCAGGTTAATGTCTTCCAACATTTCTTCAGTCAAAAACCTCCAAGAGAGTCCATAACACCATTTTCTTATATCTAACCTAACTCAAGATTAGAATCTCCAGTCTCTCCCTATCAGATTGTGTGTTGTGTGCGCACATAAAAAAAGAGTGTGTATGTGTAAGTTTAACCATAAGTAGAAAGCAGCTGCCTAAACTCACAGAGAATGTGTGGGAAATACGCCCAGGCTCACTCTCTCCTACCCTTTGCCTCTGTATTTGCTCTCTTCTCTGACACCCTGCAGTTCACAGTCCAAAATACATCATGGGAACGACAGTTCAGTCCATCAACAAATACTAATTGAACTACTATTGTGTTCAAGACTCTGTGTTAAGTGTCATGGGGCGGGGGGTGGATAGAGAGGTAAAGATGTCATCTCTACCTTCAAGAACTTATCCAAAAGGCAGTACAAATATGATCATATGAAGAAGTGACCATTCAGTGGAAGAACCAATTGCAGGAAGGGTAAGCACTTTAAGGGGCTCTGGAAAAGGGGTGGTCTTTCCTTGCTGGGTTGGCCAGAGAGGGCAGGAGGAGTATCTTCTGTGTAAAACTGTACCAAAGAATACATAAATTTTAAAAAAAGAAGAATATATAACGTAAAACTTACCATCTTAACCATTTTTATACCTTTATTTTTTCGTTGTTGTTTATTTATCTTAACCATTTTTAAGCGTACATCTCAGAAGCATTAAGGACATTCTCATTGTTGAGCAACTGATCTCTGGAAATTTTTAATCTTGAACTCTGAGATGCTATACCTAGTAAACAACTCTCCACCTCCCTTCCTCCTGCAGCCCGGCAAACCCCATTCTACTTTCTGTTTCTGTGAGTTTGACTACTCTGGACACCTCATGCAAGTGAATCATACAATATTTGTCTTTTCCTGACTGGCTTATTTCACTTAGGATAATGCCCTAAATTTTGACCCTGTTGTAGCCCGTGACATGAATTCCTTTCTTCTGAATAACATCCCACTCTATGCATGACCATCTTCTGTTAATTCATTCCTAAATCAGTGGACCTGGGGTTGCTTCCACTTCTGGCTACAGTGAATACGACTGCTATAATCATGAATGTGCAAATATTTCTTCAAGATCTTTGGATACATATACCCAGAAGTAGAATTGCTGGTTTATATGGTAAATCTATTTTTAATTTTTTGAAAAACTATCATACTTTTTTCTACATAGGCTCTGTCATTTTCCTTTCCCACCCATAGTGCACCAGATTTCCAATTTTTCTACATCCTTATCCTTGCTAATACTTGTTCCTCTCTCCATCATTCTTTCTTTCCTTTATTGCATCCTAATTCAATCTCACTGTGGTTTGTATTTCTGGAATGATTAGTAGTATTAAACATCTTTTCATATGCTTGTTGGCTACTGGTACCTCATCTTTAAAGAAATTTCTCTTTATGTCCTTTGTCCATTTTCTCATCTGATTATTTGCTTTTTGTCATTATTGAAGGAAGAGCATCTTGAACTGAGTTTGAAGAGAGGAAAAAAAGGCCAGGAAGGCAGAGGTCAACATCTGTGGAGCCAGGAGTCAGATGACCCAATCAAAAGTATTAAGAAAGGTGAATGTAGTGTGCTGTGTTGACAAGATGAGCAATGGGTGGGGCACAGTCTTCCAGCCAAGATCCTGTAATTATTTGTTCAGCATTTGGAAAGGCTGAGGGCCCTAGGTCTGCATATCTTTAACTAAAACTCAAGTTCCGATTTAGGGTGGACTCCGACTCATCCACATTGCTGTCATTTACTCAAGCATGTGCCGTTGGGAGAAAGGGTTTTCACCCCAAGTGACAGATGGCACAGCCCTTTACATTTCTGGTATTAGTTCTAATTTAGTTTCTAGTGTTATGTGGTTGCAGCATACCGGTGATTGGCACTTGTCCCTCTGCCTACCTCCAAGTGGCCTGTAGTGGCCAGGACAAAAGCCCACACAGCAAGACAATATGCAGTGACAGGGCCTTCAGTGATGTGGCAAGATCTGCTTTTATGGCTCTCACAATATCCTGGGAAAGGGGGTTTCACTCTGCCCTGCCTGGAGGGCTGCCCCTCCAGCCAGTGGCTCTTACCATGCTCCACGTCCACTGAGAGAGTCAGATCTGTCAGCGCTGAGATCTCCTCCGAGAGCCAGCCATCCGGCATTTCCCACACCAAACACCTGGCCACACTCATCAAACGGCTTTTGTTGTGTGGGGAAATGCTCCTGATACACTGTTACCAAGTACTCGAGAAAACAGTATTATAGCGTGAAACTCCTATTAAACAACAGAGACAAAGAGACAGTGAGAAAGGGAAGGACAGGAAGGTGATATACCTCAAATATTAATAGTAGTTGCTTCTGGGTAGTGGAATATGGATGAATTTTTTTCTTTGTGCTTTTCTGTATTTTCCCAATTTTTGACCATGAATATGTATTACTTTTGTAATCAGAGAAAAGGACAGCACGTGGTAATTTTAAAAAGCCTTTGTTGGGCTTCCTGCCCACTTGGGCTCAATGTTCTGATGGATTCCACACAGAAAATTATAGTATCCTGGCCCCTTAGAGCTCCTCATCCCAAATACAGCTGCTGATCTGCCCAAAGGGACAGAGGCAGTCCTAAGAGATGCAGAGCAGCCCTGGACACCAATCCAGTTAAGGTGGGGTACCCGGGCACAGAACAAAAACAGGATTTGGGTGTCCTGGGGTCATCTTCATCTCTCCTCCCATTAATCAGAAAGTCTACATCCTTCCTAAAGAGATGGGGGTAAGAGATGGCCCTTCTTCTAGAAACTTGCAGATGAGGCTGAGAAGAGCCAGGATGGACTCACCAGGTAGTGCAGGTGGCCATCACAGCAGAGCCTGCCTGGCTCCTTACACCCCTCCCTCACTGGGGAAATCACCACATTTTCAAGGACTGATTCTCTCAATAGAAATCGGCTTGGTAAGGGAACTGGAATGAGTTCAGCAAGACAGAGAGGAGACTGAAAGACAGTATCTTGATTTGAATCGATGGTACAAAACCTGGCAAGCCTTGGGATTCTAATATCAGGCATTTCCCTTCCTCCCCCAGGAGGGGAAGCATCATGGGTCCTGAAGATAGCCCAGTATGAGCAAGGGGCCTGTGAGGCAGCACCATGCAGAGATGGAGATAAAGTCATGCCTCTGCACTGCCCCTCAGAAGATAAGGTTGGGCTGCTGCCTGTTTTTATGCATGAAAGATGAAAGTTATAATCATAATCCTTTTATAGAGTACCTTCCTCCTCCCCAAGATCACTTATGCAATATATCCTATTATTAGACAAGAAGGGAAACTGAGGCTCAGAGAAAAAGGCAGAGTGGTGCAGCTAGAACTGCAGTCCAGGACACCGACTCCAGAATCAGGTGTCTCTGTGCCTAATGCCAGCAGGCATTTACATAGTCCACTTACCTTTCTGGACTCTAGGGAGATCTACCCGGGCAGGGGAGTGGCCTGGGTTTTTTAGGATTGTTGTCTGACAGCCCAGACCCTTATGTTCTCATATCTGTGGGTCAAGTCCTACCCACAATGCCTCCAAGTCTGACAGCCCAGAGGCCTTCTGCCCTCACTCCAAATCCCAGCCCCATCTTGGAGTTGCCTATCTTATCACATCAAGTTTGAAGAAACCCATTCTTCACAATTCAAAATACACCATTCTGAGGCCCTCAGAAAGATATGATTGGCTGCGGGGGGTCCTGTTTTTCTACAAGCCCAACTGGACAAGTACACAACCGGTCCCCACAATCCTGCCCGGCACCTCAGTTTGCATAAAAGATGTTTCTGTGAAAATTAGAATAGGGCGCCCCCTCCTGGCAGATGAATTAGAACACAAGGATCCCTGGTCTCACTCTGGGTTTGGGGTCCGTGATTTCAGTTCTCACTCAATCCAGGGAAACGACCCCCAGTCCAGGGCATGCTATGGACCTCATCCCAGAAATGCGACCAGAAAGCGACCCCAGGCCCGCCTCCCCACCCTCGTTCTCCCCAACCCTCCCTTCTCCCCGGTGTCACTATTTTCTCAACCTCTCCACTTGGTGATTAGGAAGGCTTCCGTCCCTTGAACTGCCCCTTGCCAATGGTCAGGATTGGATTTCCAACTCCCCAGGTAGAACTGATGAGGCCGCCTTCCCACGGGAACCAGAGCACTTTCCAGTCCTCGGCCCACCGGACCCACACCCCTTGGAGAGCTCCTTTGTGCTCTATTTTTAGTTTCTTGATTGCAAGTGAGAAGTCGAAATCAGAGAATGCCGGGAAACTGCAGCGGTAACCAACCCAGAAAAATGGACAGCGACCTGAAAAGGGAGGAGGGGTTCTGAGCCGAGGGGGAGAAATGGCATCCAGAGAGCGCCCCAGGCCCAACTCCAGGGTGGAAAGGCGGGGCGAGGGTGTGTTACCCTTCCCACCTCCCGTGGCCGGCGGCCTGGAAAGGCACCTTTAGTAAAGCTGCGAGGCCACCTCGCCCAGCCCCCTCCTTTCCAGAGGAGGGAAACTAGGTCACCCAGCTAGGGTGGCAGGGTCGCAGGAAGTACCTCTGATTCCTGAGGATTCCTTCGGTGGCCCTGAGCGAGGAGGTGCACAACAGGGCTGACTGACTCGTCCTCAAAATGCATGTCACCTCCCAGCCAGCCTAAGCCCGAGAACCAGGAGGGCCTCTCGCCTATCCTCTGTCCCAGCCCAGCCGGGCACAGGCCGAATTCATCCCGCAGCCCCCTCGGCCACCCTCAAGCTGACCAGGGGTCGCTTTCTCTGGCTGGCCTAAGTCTGAGCGAGCCCTCCGCCTTCACCAGCTGCGTCATCTCCCTCCTGGAGCAAGACAGACCCGGCCGGAGCGCTTCCCCGACGTGCGTCGCACTCCCTAAATGAATGAACTGGCAGCTCCAAAACGGCGGCGCAATTGGCAGTTATTGCTGGCAGTTTATCAGTATTAACTGATTAGGCCCAGGATGATGGATCCCCTGTCTCGAACAGCCCTCCGCCCCGGGGCCGCGCTCCCCCCGCAGCCACCTCTGGGCAGCCCGCGACCCCGCTCCTCCGAGACGCCTGGCCTGGTCCGCCGCCCCAGCCCTCGCTCGCGCGCGCTCCGCACTCCCGACGCTGCCTTCTCCTCCCCGCAAAAAAAGACACATTTAAATAAATAAAACAAAATTCAAATGAGGACACTAAATCTCCCCGGCGTTTAATTGATGATCATTATGCTTGGGAACCTAAACTCTTTTAATTTCACTGCGGTGCAGAGAGATGAATTATAGAATTACAGTCGCCAATTATCAATCACGCCTTTGCTCCGCGTCTCTTGGCTGCCCAACCGGCTCGCCCTCCCTCTTGCAGGCCAAGGGTTGAAGAGGCAGGATAATAGCATTGGAAAGGAGAGTTCAGCTGGAAAGAGGGACGCCAACCCCAGGTTTTGGGGTGCCCCGACTCTCCCTCTTTCTCCACCGCCCCAATTCTAGTATGCCACTTTTCCCACTTCATTAAAAAGAAAAAAAAAAAAAAAAGCAGCTCAGAAAAGAAAACCGTTTTCATTTAGAGCTTGGCGTTTAATTCGTTTTATTCAGGGTAAGATGTGCTTGTACCTTCAGTCCCCACTCTCGGCAGAATTCCAACAACTTCTGCCCCACCCGAGCAGCTGCAATAGAGCCCATCTAACCCCTGGCAGCCTGCGGAGGGATGACTTAAAGGGGCTCCAACAGGCTTGAGAATGCTGCCCCACTGCCCCAGGCTACAGACTGAGCTCCCACCATCAGGGACGGTTCCATTGCCCTCGCCTTCCTGTCCTCCTTTACAGTGAAAATAATAATAATAATTTGAATAATAATTTCCACCAAAGCTGTGAATGATTTGCATTTGTATAGTGCTCTGCAATTTACAAAGTGCTTTCATGTGCATTATCTCATTTGATCCTCCCAATAATCCTGAGAGAGGTCGGCAGAGCAGGTATTTTTGTTATTCAAACGTTTATTCATTCATTTCACTAACATTTATTGAGTTTCTACTTTATGCCAGGCCCTGGGGATATAAAGTCAAGAAAAAAGGAGAATTCATTCTGTAAGGTTGCACAGTCTCTTGGGGAGACCTACTAAGTGAACAGAGAGTTAAAAGGCCTTGGGACAAAGTGTTGTGCTTCACAGGGGAGGGACAAGAGGATCAGGGCTAAGCAAGCTGATCACAGCTATGAGGGACAGAGACAAGATAGGCCCACATCTACAGCATTGAGCTCCAAACGTGTGCTTCTCCCAACCCAACCCCCATGTCATATTGTCACCTTTGTATTCATCTCAACGGCTAAAACAGTAACCATATAAATTCATTGCTAGCCTTGAGGGTTTTTGTTTTTTTTTTTTTTAATCTATTCATAGGTAAATAGTTTTAGGTCTGGAGAAAGAAACTTTGGGAGCCTTTGACACTAACAAATCCCTCAAGGACAAATCTATTGCCACCACATAAAAGGGGGGATAAGAATTGAGAATGGAAGTCAGATATGCCTGGGTCCTCCCTATCCTATGATATTCTTCCTTGAAGCCTCTGATTGGTTGACTGGTTCATTGTTTATGATGCTGTTTTATTCAAAAGAAGATTTTCTTTTTTCTTTTTGATGCCAGGGATTGAACTCAGGGCCTTGTGTATCCAAATGCAAGCACTCTACCAACTGAGCTATACCCCAGCCCCCACAAAAGATGATTTATGATGGACCAAGACTATGTATTTTCTCCTACCAGAGTCAAGGAGGAAGCTAGGTTTACTCACTAGCCATTCATTGCTGTTTGTTTAACAGCCCCATCCCCATGTTTAGTGTATGAATGGAAGCTCAATTCTGTCAGATTTGGTCCAGAGTCTCAGTCACCCCAGGTCCTGTGACTAGAAGGTTTGACTGAGATAGAATTAACCTTGACCAGGTCATTTGGCTCAGCCTCATCCCAAAGAGGCTGGACTCTCAGAGTTCCCAAGCCAGTGACTGAGGTAGGGAACAAAGAGTGTATATGGAGTGATGTTGGCTTGGGCACTGGTAACACAGCTACACAGCAGTCTTTTCCTCTTTTTGAGGAGCTAAATATCTCCAAGTAGAGGTCCTGCAGGGATCACAGCCTGGGTCAGAGCCCACCAGTCTGCCTGGCCAAAGCCAGGACAACTCTATCCTGTCACCAGCTGGCTTCCCTGGGCTCTGGGCCACTGGCCTCTAGCCATGGGCCAGGCACCCAGCCATGCTGGGGAGCCAAGCATCCCTGGCATGGAACAGCCCTATAACAGTCTTGGAAGGCTGAGATGGAACCAGGACACTCTGTAGAAATTATGTCTCCATCCTTAGATAGGGCGGGCCTTCTAACCTTTTCCTGGTCCTGAGTCTGTCCCTCCAAATCACATCCCACACCAGCCCCTGCCCCTGCCACCGTGCCTGTGCTCCAAGAAAAGGGAAAGTCAACTTTAGCCCATGACCCCCCACTCTCAATTCCAACCATTTTGTTCTGGAGCTTAACTTCCCTTTAGATCTCTTGAAGCCCAGCCTCTCATGCCCTATCCCTATCCCTTCTTCCTCTCTCTTTGCTCTGTGAACATCTGTTCAGCTTTCAAAACCCACCTCAGCCATCACCTCCTCTGGGAAGTCTTCCTGATTACCCATCACCACTACCAAGTCAGAGCCTACTTCCACCTTCTTGGGATGTCCTGATGCTTACACTTCACTTAGTCAGTCCCCTTATCACACACTAAAGGGCAATTAATCGGTCTACATGAGCACTCCTGTTATATCCCTCACCCAAAGAAGGATATCAACTAACGTTTTCAGACCTGAATATAAGCTCCATCCAAAGATGACCGATTCAGTCTGCTTTGCCCATAATTTCCCCATTTTTAGCACTGGAAGTTCTACATCTGGAAAACCCCTTCATCCCTTGGCAAGCTGGAGTGATTGGTGGCCCTACTCTTTGTCTCTCACTTGGTTTGCAGTTCTCAGATCATGGGAGACCTGTTTTCTCAACTGTACTGTCCAGGTCCATAGTATCGTCAGGGAAAGGTGGAACACCCTGGTTTCAACCAAGGATCCAGAGAATTCCAGAATGGATTTGGTGACCAGGACTCTTCAGAACTGAAATATCTTGGGGATTATTAAGCAGGAAGTTGAGGGCTATAGAAATGAGAAATGACCTACCCTGTGGGGTAACAAAGTTAACTCGAAGCTGAGAGTCCTGAGACCTGTGGTCCTAGCTGTGCCATGACACGGGCTGCCCTGCCTAGCCCCCACCTTCACCCGAGAGGGAGGCTAGCATTTGGTGAGTGCTTAGTTCTGTGGCACACACTGTTTACTCATTGTTTTATTTGACCTTCCTAATACCACTGTGTCATTTTACAGATGAGAAAACCAAGACTCAGAGAAGTCAAATACATTTCCTAAGCTCAGCCAGTTAGTAATAGTGCTGGTTTCCAATTCAGCCTTCTTTAGCTCTAAAGGACAAGTCCTTCAGACTAACCTCCAGGCTCTTGATGACTGTGGTCCAGGTCCCTCCCAATATAGCTCCCTTTAGATTCCACAGTAGCCAGATGGGCACCATTGCTGCTGAACTGGATGCCACCATCAGGAAAAGGAGAAGATCCTAAGGGTATGAGGCTAAGGGCATCCCTCCTAGGACAGAGAAGGGACCTAAGCAGAGCAGGGAGGAGGCTGCTGTCTGAGACACTCTTCTGAAGCCCAGTTCTCAGGGGACAATAAAGGGAGGGATCTGCCTAACAGGGAAAGCAGTCTTGTTCAGAATGAGGTGTGGAAAAACACTGTGGGAGGAATGCAGGAAAGGAGGAAGCAAAGGAAGATGGAATAGGCTTCTCAGAGATTGCAAGGAGTTAAGGAAGGACAGGTGGCCAGAGGAGGAGCCTCCTGCTGCCTCGACTTCCACCTGCCACACCCCTCCAACAGCCATCCTGGATGCTGCAGGTCTGCTGTCAAATTAGACCCACATCCCGAAGATGCTGCCACCCTCTCCAGCAAGCACAGAGACCACCCTCATCTCCGGGACCTCTAGAGCCAAACCTGCAAGCAGCAAGGGACAACATTTGCTTCTAGCTGAGCCCATAAAATGGCCTTGCTCCAGCTCCCTTCCTAGTGCCGGCTGACGGTCAGAGGTTCCAGGAGAGCAGGAAGGTTGTCACCTGGACCCTGCTCCCCCTCCCAGCAGCTTGACTTCACCCCACTTCTTCACCCGCTGGGTGGTGGCAGCTGCTCAGCAAGGACAGGGGAGCCTGCTGAAGAGGCGCTTCGGGGACTCCTCTCTAGTTCAGAGTCAGCCTCCAAGATGTCAGATGAGCACATGGACCTCAGGAGCCACCAGCCCAGCCCTCCTTTTCCCCCAGGCCCCTCCTCCCAACCTATCTTTCTGGCCCAGACCCCATATCTCCCTTATAGCCTCAAATAGCTGCACTGCCAAAACATAAAGTGCTGTTCTCTTCTAATTACAAAACTCACAGCTGACACACACGTGCCAGAGGCCCCCTCTTTTCCTTCTGAGCTAACAGCCCCATTAGGACAGTTCCTGCTATCTTCTATGCCCTCTCCATATATTTTATGGAGCAGCCTCAAAAGTACGCTGTGCCTCACCCTCCCTCCCTTCTCTCTCTTTCAAGGCAATGGCTTTGTGAAAGCTGTAGGGAAAAATAAAGCCTTTTACTAAAATGTCACTCTGGGAAAAGGGGGGGAAATTTTCTAATAGGCCATTGAAGGCTTGCTTTTTTTTTTTTTTTTTAAGTGTGATAAATTTGGCCTGTCTTAAAAAGACAGCTCAGTGTTGCTTATCAACTGTGATTTGACCAGATAGCCGTTTCAAACAACAGACACTGGTCTTTTTATAATAAATGAAAGCAATAAAACCAAGAGCTGGGCCAGAACTATAATTAAGAATCAGGCGCTAAAAATGGGGGTGTGTCAGCAGAGGGCAGAGTCCATCCAGTCTTTGGGCAGGATTAGCTGGAGGACCACCAAGTGGGGTGCTAGGGGCCACACTCCATAGGGGAGGGCCACTCCTCTTGCTCCAGGTCAGAACCTCTTGCCACCCTTGGGTCCTTCTCTATCCCCTTCTCATTTTGGGAGAGCGCCCTCTCTGGGCAGATAGGCCCAGGGGTGGAAGGAGGGGCTCATCACCCACCCCCAGAGCCAAATCAAATGCCTATTTGAAATTCAGCCAGAAACCCCCCTCCTTGCTCTGTCTGTTCACAATAAACATCCCAGACTGGGCTACTCCTAAAGAGCTGTCTGTTTAACACAATCTCCATCTCAAGCGGCTGTTTTGCATTTCCTTTTGGCTTTATTAAAACTGATTTTCTATTTGCACTATAAAAACTGATCTGATTAAATTTCCATTTTTCCCCAAAGAAAAGATTCTCCTCTGTCTCTCTCCCTCTCTCTCTCTCTCTCTCTCTCTCTCTCTCTCTCTCTCTCTCTCTCTCTCACACACACACACACACACACACACACATACTCTCTCTCTCTACCCTCAGTCTCTCCTTGCCTTCCTCTCTTTCCTCCCTCCCACTCTCCCTTTCCACTTTTTTTCTATCCCCAAACAAATAATTCTTGATTATTCTCCCTCCTCATCCCTCTCTTATCCCCCCACAGGGTCCCCATCCCAGTTTCCATGGGGATGGCTGTGAATGGCGCTCCCGGGGAAGGGAGCAGGAGGGAGCTCCCGCCCAGGGAAGCTGGAGAGGAAAGGCCAGTGGGGGGTCCACCAGTGAAACTGGCACCTCCCAGGCCCCCCTTTATGGGGTACATCATACTCAGGGAGGCCCACGGGACTGGTCAGCATCCAGTGCTGCCCTGGAGTCTGCCCTATGACTCTGACAAAGCCCAGGCTGTGGGTTCAGTCCTCCTGGAGGTGACAGGGTGTGGGGGACATACTTAGCTCCTCCCAGTGGCTAGGGGCACTGGGAGATGGGCCAAGGATACAGATAGGACGCACAGACTTACCTCCCCCATTTGAATAAAAGACCACAGCACTTAGCCTTTGCCTTATCCACATCCCTCTCCTTCTGTAAATCAGAGGACCCATGTCTTTTTCGCCTCTGCATAATGAAAATGACAGCTGTCACTCATTAAAGACCCATTGTGGGGTGTGCCCTGGGTCAGTGCAGGACCAGGTAATCTGTGCTTTTTTCCTCCACCCCTGGAGGAGACACCCTCTCGGGGAGGTTAAGTAACTGGCTCATGGAGACACAATCCCAAGTGAGCCAGCCCCAGAGCCAGTGTGCCAACCAGTGCACCACATTGCCTGGTGAGAAAAGAAGGCCATTGTGAAGGACCAAGCCAGAGTGCCCAGAGGCTCGTCAGTGGACAGCTGAGGAAGGAGAGTCCCAGGCAGGAGGGTCAGCTGATGAAGCAGTTCTACTCTGTCCTTCTGAGGGCTACCTCCCTTCTGAGTTCCCCAGGGCACTGGGATGCCCCTGCCTCCACCCCATTGGTCCCCATCCTGCACTCCTGCCCTTAAGACTCTAGTGCCTCCCCCAGCACAGCTGAGGCGGCTGGCATTTTAAAAGATTTTAGTAAATATTCAGAGAAAACAAAAAGCAAATAATGACAAGAAATATAAATGGCAGGAACCAACTTATTTCCCAGTGCACCAGATCACCTGCTCCATCTATAATTGAGTCAGTGAGTGAGTGAGTGAGTAGGTGAAGTTTCGTGCTTACTAGCCGAAACCAGAAGACGCAATGTCTACGTTTCCTGCACAGCTGGGGCTGTCCATTCAGTGCTGGATTCCAGTGTGAGAGCCACCTGGCCCACTCTTGCCAGGTGGGGTGGCTGGTACCGGCTCACACACAAACAGAGCCCCCACTTATCCTGTGAGACTCCTTTTCTCCACACTCAGAGGCGGCTGTCCTCATCAGATATGCCCAGTACATCTGATCCATACCATGCATAGAAGAAGAACTCTTACACGTTCCCAATGGTCCATGCATGGTTCCTGTCCTCTTCAGATCAGAGCCAAGACATCCAGAGTCAAGTAGGAAAGAACATCAAAGGTGGACTAGGCCAGATCCCAGGGGGCTGGCTGGTATGGTGCATCCTTCATCTCTACTGGTCCGAATCCTCTTTGCCCTTTAGCATGCAGTTGAAGTCCCACTTCTGCAGGAGCCTTTGCTCATTTCTCCAGAGAATAAGTTCCTCTGCCTTACAGTCAACACCACTCACTGGACATTTGGGCCTTTCCACATCTGGTACAAATGCAGCAAGCTTCCACCAGCCCAGCGCATTGCACATGCGCCTCGCTTCCCATCTCCCGCTTGCCCTTCACACCTACTTATCCTCAGGGATGACTCTAGGAAGGCTTCCTTGTCCTTGGCCTCAACGCTGCACCATAGCGCCCAATGCTTCCTGCTCCCATTCTCCCCGTCACCATGTGGGCTCCTCAAGGGCAAGGACTATTCCCTTTAACTCTGCAGTCACTGCCTGGAGGAGTCACAGGACAGTGGGGAGCACATTGAGGGTCTTCAGCAAACCTCTTTTAGGTGAATAGACAAACCAGTGAGTGAATGCTGCCTAGTGAATATCTTGCATTGTGGTTTTAGTTTGCTGCATGATCCCCTGTGGACACCTCGGACCCTATCTCCACACCCTCTGCACCCAGCCCAGTGCTGTTTACAAACCAAGGTGCTCCCTGCATTTTTATATTAACATGTAATCATTGTACATATTTCTGGGTACAGCGTAAGATTTCAGTGAATGCATATATCATGTACTGATCAAATCAGGATCATTAGCATTTCCATCTCCTTATCATTTCTTTATGCTTAGAGACTTTGAGCTCCTCTCTTCTAGGTTTTTTTGGGATTTGATGTTGGGGATTAAACTAGGACCTTGCACATGCTATCTTAATAAACCATGCAATCGATTATTGTGAACTATAGTCACCCAAGGCCCCAAATTTTTGACAAAAATATCTGGATCATATTCTTTGAATTAAGTCACACTGGAAGACTCTGGAAGCTTCTCAATTGAAGCAAAGCAGTGTTCTGTGTGTATGGTCATTGCAGCCCATGAGAGGCCTGAGGCACAGAGAGTGAACAGAGAGCCGAAGCCCTCGGAGGGAGTGTCTGAGGCTGTTTCTTTCTCTCAGGTGTCCTGTGCCTGACATAGAATAGGGGATCAACACATACCTGCTGAAAGAAATTCCATCAAGCCCAGAAGAACTACCCAAACAACTGAAAACAACATAGAGAGGTTTTTTTAAAAAAATTTGTTTATGACTGCCTGGATACAGGAAACTAATCAAAGAACAGTGCGTGAAAAAAAGGAAGTGGAGGGGGCAGCAGTGGTTGGTGACAGAAGATGCTGAATTTGGTTCCAGACATTTTATGGTGACAGCAAGACATTTGAAGAGAGATGTCCTGCAGGCTGCTGGATTTATGAGACTAGAGTTCTGGTAAGAGGTCAAGGCTAGAAATGAACATTTGAGCATCTTGGAAAAAAGAGAATAGCTGCAAATGAGTTTGTGCAGGATGTGAAACTAGCAGCAGGGAAGGCAGCACCAGGAGGGGACTTGGGGGACAGTGCCAGGGTGGGGCCGAAGTGCAGTGGGAGAGTCGGGAAGGCACAGTCAGGGAGGTGGGAAGCACCCAGAGGACAGTGGACACACGAGGTCAAGGAAGATGAACAAACTCCACTCACTCCTGGGGATTTTTACCTTCTTTCTTAACAACTCTCAGCTCTACCCTTTCTCAGGAACAATGTCACCATGTCCTGCTCTAAATTCTGGCTTGGTCCTGGTTTCTTGCTCTGCATGGTGCCCCCACTGCGTCCCCACTCATCTTCCCCTCTCTCCTTCCTCGCAAGCATGCCATCGTGGAACCACATGGTATCATGGGCCCGTAAAGTTTCATAGTTTTGTTTTGTTTTGTTTTTCCCAGTATTAGGAATGGAACCCAGGGCCTCACACATGCTAGGCCAGTGCTCTACCACTGGCTCTACCACTGAGCTACATCCCCAGCCTTTTCAAATTTTATTTTGAGGCAGGATCTCACTAAAATGCCCAGGCTGGCCTCAAACTTACCATCCTCTTGTCCCCGTCTTTTGCGCAGCTGGGATTATAGGTGTGCACCAAGGTCCCCAATTTAGCCATCACAGAGTTTTTTAAAAAGGAATTTGTGAGACATCACATCCCCTGCTTTCTTATTACAGATGAGGCCCAGACAGGGAATATAACCTGCTGGAAGTCACACAGCTAATGCACGGAGAGCAGGAAACAGATGCCAGGTTTCCAGTGGCCCAGGCTGGTGCTCCCGGGTTTCTGCCACTGTGCTTCCTCCAGAGGAAGAAGAGAACCAGAGGGAGAACAAGACCTGAGTGAGGTTCACAGCTGGGCCAGGCCGCGGCTAGAATTGAGACCAAATTTCCTAGCTGCATTCTTCTCATCTTACTTCCTGGACAGGGAAATAAGCCAGACCTCTGTCTCCCAAATCTCTCGGCCAGCCCTGGTGCACACAGTACTCCTTGGAGTGGGCAACCTCACAATCTAGACTGCAAGGCAAAGATCTGCTCCCTTCATCTGTTTTATCTGTACCCCTCTGCTAGGTAAAGTTCTTAGCAAATAGGTCTCCTTTAAGGGTGAGGTCCTTGCACAAAGAGCAGGGGTTGTTAACTTCCCTGCATCCACACCTAAAATCCGGGCCATTCCAAAAAAGACAATTACATGGCGTTTACTATCCCAGCACCGGTTGCTGCTGGCTGCTTAGAAACCCCTGGCCCTCCTTGTCCTGAAGCTGCCAATTTCCTCATCAGTATTTTATTTGTCTGTTTTGCTCATTTTTAAGCTGGTGGCAATTGCTATTTAAATTGTTTTGTAAAGTGTCTTTGCATTTACAATGCCGGCTGTCAGCAGCCCCACAATAGGAAATGAGATTTGGCATCAAAGGCAAAGACGCTACTAAAATACATTTTAATAAATATGTAAATCAATTAATCAATCACCCATCCAGGGAAGGAGCTTCAGGAACACAGACTGGCTGAGAGAGAGGAGCTGAAGAGAAATATGCAGTCCAAGGGGCAGGAGAGGCTTATGGGGCGCTGAACACGGGGTTGCAGGTACATTGTGGGCAAGCAGTCACGCCTCTAGTCCCAATCCCTACCTCTGCCTAAATGGGCTCCCCTGGGGTACTACCACAGCAGCCCCAGCCAGCCAAGGGATCAGGGTCCCACTCAGGTACTGACAAAATAGCTCCAGGACTGAGACTGGGAAGCCCACCCTCTGGCAGAAACTCCCACCACAAAAATTTCTGCTGTTTCCTAGAGCGGGCAGATTAGAAAGTGCTTGCAAGGTTTACGTCTGTAAATCAGACCAGCCCAGGGGATTAGCATCAGGAAATGCTGGGAAGAAATGACCAGCTGTTCTCTTTTCCCAAAACGGCACCAAAGGAAAAGAGCTTAAGCTGTCACAGGCAGCTGGGGGAGTTGGGGGGTGCTGTCCCCTCGGAGATGGTCCTGACTAGAAAAGTAAGCAAGACTCCAGGGACAGTGTAGGGTGACGAGGATACTCAAACACATTTTACCTCATGGATCAGAAGGGGGCAATCTGATGACAAGGGAGCTGGCCACATAGACGCAGATCCTCAGTTTGGACCAAGGTGTGTTGTAAGAGACATGCCCGTGGCCAATAAAACCTGGGCTCTAGCTGGCATGAGTCTCCAAGCCTGGACTGGACAGACACAACAGACTCTGGCATGATTTGCTGAGGAGTGTGCCCCCAAGTCACGGCAACATGTATTCTACACAGCTGTCAGTACCACCTTAGACAAGTCACTTTCCCCCGGAGGCCTCGTCTACTCACTAGACAATGTGAAGTGGAGCAAAATGCACTTGAACTTGAAAACTCTAACTTGCCATCCCCACCACTGTGGAGATGGAACTCATATTTCCCCATTACAGCTGCCGGCATAGGTTGACCCTGACCTTGACAGGGAGGAGACTGAACATTTGGAGGCTAAAGACCAAGGTGGACCCATCTGAGGGGCCTTGACACCCCCCATCAGAGACAAAGCAATGGAGAATGGCATATGCCTGCAGGAAACCCAAGGATCCCCCCTCAGCTTCTCTCCCGCCCCTTCCTCTGCACTAACCCATCCCCTTCCCACCTCCTCCTCTTGAAGAAGTAAGTCCTCTGATTGAAGACCTGTCTGGCTCCCAAATTACCTCGTTTTTTAAACCGATGCCACCTGAAACAGAGGGCAAACATTCCCATCAGCTGAGAGCACGCACACAAATCCACCCCTGGGTCCAGGCGTGTATGCAAACGGCATCCTCATGGGCCGTGTGTCATGAGCACATGTGAATGCATGGCCTTAGGCCTGCCTGGGCATACATGAGTGTGTGGGCCTCTTGCTGTGTGTGTCCACACTCAGGCAGTGTGTCCCATCTACTTGCATGTGTGTCTGGGTGGCCGTGTGAGGGTGTGAATGGTGCACGAATAGCCATGCTTCTAAACATGCCTGTGGCATCCCATGTATCAGGAGAGGGCTGGTGGACATTATTGTGGCCAGGTACCTTGCTTATCTTGCTCTCTTCCCTAAGAGAGTCCATTTCACAGCAATGCCCAACGTCATTGGGGAGCAGGCTGCCATCAACCTGTATCTGCCCCTTCCTGATGCCACTGAAGCAGAGGCCCAAATAAGTCACACTGGTAATTCTGAGTGGGAACCTATGGGATCATTCTGTCATGAGCCAGGCTCTCTGCTCAGTAGCACTGGCCCTCTGCTTGTGCACCGGTATGTCTGTGAGAGTGGCATTTAAATCAAGATATTGGCATTTAAATCAGTGGACCGAGTACTGAAGACTCACCCTCACTCTGTGGATGGGCATCACCCAATTGGCTGATACCCAGAGAAAACAAAAAGTCAGAGGAGAGGTGAACTTGCCCCTCCTCCCCATTCTAGATGTGGGAAGCCCTTCTCCTGCCCTTGAACATCAGAACTCAGGGTTCTCTGGATTTTGGATTCCTGGACTCACACCAGTTCTCAAGTCTTTGGCCTCAGAGTGAGAATTACACCATCACTTATCTGGTTCTAAAGTCCTTCAGAGTCAGACTGAGCCAGGCTGATGATTTCCCTGGTTCTCCGGCTTGTAGGCAATTAGGGAAGCAAAGTTCCTAATAAACTCACACACACAGTAGGTTCTTTCTAAAGAAACCTAGTACAAAATCATCATCTGTGCTTGCCATGGATTCATTTGAGAAGACATTTTTTATTTTTGTTCCTTTAGCACTTAGTACATAGTAGGCCCTCTAGTATTTATAAATGAAAACAAGTGTTCTGAAGTTAATTTGCACATGCACACGCATCAGTTCCTCTCACATGTGCTATAAGCGCCTCGGTGGCAAAAGCGTGCCTGCCTAGCTATGCCTTGGAGCCCCCACCCAACTCTCTTGCCCTGCCATGGTGGCTGAGCTCTCAGAAAGAGAACTACCTGTCTGTCCAACTGACTGGTCACCACAAGCCCCAATAAGTCATCCCCCTTGCTCCTCGTGACTTGATCGTCCCCACCTAGAGGGTGACAACACTTCTGGGGAGACTTTTGAAGCATCAACTTTATTAAGATTGATTTGGCCTGCCTGCCATTCTGACAGGTCCAAAAGCAAACACAGCAGGGCCATGGGGGAGATTTGGTCATAATTACCATCTTTAATTACTGCTAAAACATCAATTGCTCTTGTTCAATTAGCAGTGCGGTTTCAGGCATGGCAAACTTTGCAACACAAAATAAGCTGAAAATTGATTTCTGAACACTTAATGCAGATCTGAAATTGCTAACCTGATAAGGTTGTCATAGAAGAGCCAACGTGGCCAAGGAGGAACTTTGTGGGGCTGTAATTGCCTCTGTAGGAAGATTAATAACTTGTATACTTACATCTTGTTCATCAAGTGGGAGGCACTCGTGGGGGAGCCAGGAGTGGCGGTTGGGTGTGAGACAGGAAGGCAGAGGGAGGGTGTTAACAAGGACACCAGCAATTAGGCAGAGAGAGCAGCAGCCTGCACCCAATGGTCCGTGAACGAGGACATGGCCCTCCGGGATGGCTTGCAGGAAGGGCCGGCTGCCTGGGATGGCTGCCAGGGAGAGCAGACCAATGCAGAGCAGGCAGGTACTGTCTCAGGCAAGTGGAGAGAGGATGCCTGGGGCCAGGCCACCTCCACTTCCTCTCCAAACCCTGGAAAAGAACCTTCAGGGTCAAACCCCTTTAAAAGTTCAACTGGCCTCTGGGAGAGCTTTCTGTATGCAGGACTTCCAGCAAGGGAAAGGAGGGACCCTAGGACACCAGGGCTGTTCCACCCCAGCTCTGACCATCCATCACTCTGATGCCTGGGTCTCCCTGCCGCGGGGTTGAGTAGATTACTGACTGCACACCACAGAACGGTGTACAGGGAAGCCTTTTACTACCAAGTGTTGCAAGGGGTGTGCAAGTGCTAGTATTATTGTTATGGTTACTGTGGGCCTGTGGATGGTATGGGCAGAGGTCTAAAGTCTGAATAGCTTGGTAAAGTTTCTCTCTCTCTCCAAGTTCTGTCCTTTAAGCAAAGAGAAATGAAAAAACAATAAATCTCCATTTTTACTTATAAAATTAACATCTGCTGAGCACTGGTGTGTGCCAGGATAGAGCAAGGCACCAGATAGATGAATGGATAGACAGACAGACAATAGATGGAGAGAAAGATGATTGATAGGTAAATAGATGGAGGAAGGGGAGGGAGGGAGGAAGGAAGGATGCAAGAAAGGAAGGAAGATGGTAGAGAATCAGTAGATACATAATTGCATTCAATTCTTTCAAAACCACTAAGGGGTAAGTATGACTATCTTCATGTGACAAGTGGGGGAAATGGGACTTAGCAAGATAAAATGATTTACTCCAAAGTTACATATCTACTGAGTAGAAGAGCTGAAATTCAAACCCAGACCTCTTTGAGGAAAGAGACAATACACTCAACCTCTGCTCTCTGCCCTTGAACTTCCTACCACCTTTAGCTGGACTGTGCTGGGCCTGGAGCAGACACAACCAGGGATCAGAAATGCCCTTGTCCTGTAGAAATGGAGACAGACACTCACTCATCCAACCAGCTGTGCTATGCCTGCAGCCAACAAGCCCATCCCAGCAGCATGTCCAGAGCAGCAAATCAGACACTCTCAGGAGACATACTTGCTAAAGCCAGGCTTAGTCAGAGCCAGATTGCAACCAGACCCCTGTCTGATATTTTCTCCTTAGGGTACTTACTGATCCAAGGTCCTTTGGATCCAGAATTCAACTCCATTCAATAAAAGTTTATTGAACACCTTCTTGCCCATCCTCAGCCCAGAAGTCAAGAGAACAGTAAGACTTTCTAAACACTCCCTCACTAGCAGAGGGATAGGAAAAGAGGGCTCTTGGGGTGAGCAATGCAAGACAATGAGCAAGATGCAGAGTGCACAGGAGAGGCATCAGACAGAAAAGGCTGCCCAGGGGAGAGGGTGTCTGAGTGGGCTTTGCAGCCAGTCAGGAGTTAGCCACATACAGCCAAGCAGTCCTTCAGGCAGAGATATGAAGGTACAAAGGGGCATGGTCTGTCCAGGGAACTACAATCTGTTGGTATCTCCAGAGCTTAATGTATGAGGTTGGGCTTGGGTATCAAATGTTACAAGGTCTGCAGAATACACTAGTCTTTATCTTGCAGGTCCTGAAGACCAGGGCTCAATTTTGAACACCAGAAAGCTTCCTCTAATCATAATAAGTGAAATAAACCAATTCCAAAAAACCAAAGGTTGAGTGTTTTCACTTATATGTGGAAGCTAGACCATAATAAAGTGGGGGAGGAGAAGAAAAAAGTACAGTAGATTAGACAAAGGGGAGTGAAAGGGAAGAAGGGGGCAGAGGACTAGGAAAGAGTAGAATAACCCTAACATAATTTTCCTATGTGCACACATGAAAATACCTAAGTGAACCCTACCTCGTGCCCACCCACAAGAATGGGGTCCTAATTAGAATAAAATATATTTCATGCTTGTATAATTTTATCAAAATGGATTCTACTGTCACATATAACTAAGAAGAACCAATAAAAATTTTAAAAGAAAAAAAAATAAGCTTACTCTGACTGAAGATGGAAAGAATGAATATTAGTTTACTGGAACTGCCATAAAAAAAAAAATTGCCTCAGACTGAGGCTTAAACAACCGGAATATAATCTCTCACACTTCTCACATCAAAATGTTGACTTGACTGGTTTGTTCTGAGGGCTCTCTCCTTGGCTTGTGGATGCCCATCTTCTTGTGGTATCTGCACATGGTCTTCTCTGTGGACCTGTCTGGGTCCTAATGTAAGAATATCACTCATCTTGGGTTAGTTTCCACCCACATGGCCTTGCTTCAGTGTAATTACGTTGAGTCCTTAGAGACTCCATGTCCAACTTCAGTCCCATTCTGAGGTGCAGGGGGCAGGATATCAATATATGAATTTGGAGATGGAGGGGGTTACACAACTCAGGCGGTCATAGAGGGCCTACAGGTAATAAGACAACTTTTCCTAAAGCCCTCATTTTGTCACATCACTTCTCTCCAGTTTCCATGACTCCCAATAGCCTATGAGTGTAAGTCCAAAACCCTCAGCCTGAATTCAAGGTTGCTCCCAGGCTACCATACCTTCTGCCTGTTCAGCTCACCCTCCATCACTCCTGAGCATGCTCCCCTCCATCAAGGCCTGGTGTGGGCTCTATTCCACACTCCCAGCTCAGTCCGGACCTCAAGTCATTGCCTGGACTTTGTTGGTTTCTGTATTTTGGTGGTAATGAGGATTGAATCCAGTAGAACTCTACCACTGAGCTACATGCACAACCCTTTTTAATTTTTACTTGGAAACAGGGTCTCACTAAATTTCTGAGGTTGGCCTTGAACTTGTGATCTTCCTATCCCAGCCTCTCTGGTATCTAGAATTACAAGAATGGGCCACTGCTCCTTGCTACTTGTACCATTTTTACCTAAAGAAATCCCTTTGCCCATAGTTTCCTGCAAAGGACACAGCCAGACTGCCATATTCTCTAGTGCCATTGAAGAACCTTGTCTACAGCTACTTGACCGGTGGAAGAAACTTGACCCAGGTATTAAGTTTAACTACCTAAATAAAGAAGGTAGTTATTTGTTAAATTGTTCAAATTATCTCAAAAGTTTGAAGGGGAAGATATAGGAGGAGCATCCATCAGTTGGCAGCAAAAATAAAAACTCAAAAGATACATAGGGATAGGTGTTGAGGGAAAAAGGATTATTCATGTGTTCGAGGTAAGAAAAAATGGGTGCTTCCTCTAAGAGAAAAAAATACTTCCCTTGAAAAATCACTTAACAGTAATAGGAGAATAAGAAAGAAATCATGTCTCTGACAAAGCTAGATCTACTAACTCAGGCCGTAAGACACAGGAAGGGCAGAGGAGTTCAACTGGGAGTGAAAGGCATAAAAAAGAATGACTGTGGGACAGAGCTGAGGAGCTGGCCAAGCCCAACTCTCTGGGGTCAGTGCCACACCCCATGGTCAAAAAATAGCACTCACTTGTTAGCAATAGGAGAACAGGTATATGGGCTGGCAGTAGGCACTTGGTTTTGACATAAAATAGAGCAGAGATGGTGTGTTTGTTTGACAGGTCACACAGCAAGTCATATTTGCAGGAAGCAGCCAGCCTGCAAAGTGGGACGGAGGACAGAGGCTCTGCATTATTACCTGGTCACAGCTGTCATTGCCACTTGGCTAGAGAGAAATAAAACTTAAAGGATCTTATACTGATGGCCCAATAGAATTCCTGATGGTCCATAATATGGCCAAGCCCTACCCCCAAATCCAGAACATCATGCAAACAGCTGGTCCAGGAAGAAATCACTTCATTCAAAGTTAAATTAATAATAAAAAGGAATCACCATGGGATTTCCACAACCAAGATACTATAATAAAAAAGGAGAGAGATGAAAAATAAATAGTAAATATTCACATTCCAAAAAATGTTACCATGGAGAAGATGAAATTTTTAACACTCAATGAAGCAATTACTTCTATAAACCAAGAAGACAAAAAAGAGATACAGAGTCCCTTTAAAAATATAGCAAGGCCAGGGGCTGGGGTTGTGGCTCAGTGGTAGAGTGCTTGCCTAGCATGCGTGAGGCACTGGGTTCAATCTCAGCACCATATAAAAAAATAAAGCAAATGAAGCTATAAAAATAGTGTTAAATATATATATCAAAGCCAGGTGTGGTAGCACAAGCCTGCAATCCCAGTGGCTTAGGAGGCTGGGATCACTTGTGAGGAGGATCACAAGTTCAAAGCCCACCGCAGCAACTTAGGGAGGCCCTGAGCAACTCAGTGAGACCCTGTCTCTAAATAAAATATGAAATGGGCTGGGGATGTGGCTCAGTGGTTGAGTGCCCAAGTTCAATTGCCAATACCAACACACACACACACGCACACACACATACTAGAAAGACAAGCTCATGCTATAAATTATGAAATGGTATCATTTAGAAAATAAGTGCTAGAAAACCATTAAAACCAACAGAGACCTGCTGAAAGCATAGAAGAGATAACGAAGACAGACTAGGAAAACAGAGAAATTACTAAGAGGTCAAAAAAGTAGAAGAAAAAAAAATCGTAGATATAAAAGACAAATGTATGTAATTTATGTCTCCACAAAAAGAGCAAATATTTTAAAATATGATTTATTAGAATTTCCCAAAAATAAAATAGAACTAAATCTGTAGATTGAAGAGATTTACTGTGTCCCAAGAAAAAACTGGCACAGGTGAAAGATACTGAACTTTAAAGAAAAAGGATTCTTTGAAACATCCAATCCAAAAGATCAGGGTGCCCAAAAGTGGGAGACAAAAATCAGGGTAATGTCAGACATCTCCACAACATTATTTCATGCAAAGAAATGAAAAGTGTGACCTAAGAATGCTATATTCAGGCAAACATCAATTAGGTATAAAGACAGCATTAAGAGATCCACAAGAACATTAGAACATCAGCTTCATGAGCTTGAAGAATCTGTAAGAGAATAATTTCAGGGCAATCAAAGGATGAATGGAAAAAACTACAGCAAAAGTACTGGGGCCAACATTAGATCCATTTAACTGAAAGTAAGACCAAGACCATGTAGAAATTACAGCTGCAGAAGCAAGCATCAGGGTTATGCTCCTGACAATGTAAAAATTCCATAACTAACAACTTTTGGCTGGGGGAAGAGAAGAGAAAGTAAAAAGCAATGTTAAGTAGGTAGCAACTGTTTTGTTTGTGCCTTATTGTTAAGATGACATCTGAAGCTAATAAATTAAGTGATAGACCTATATACACACTTAAAGGTTTAAAAGAAAAACACTTAGAAAAATAGTAACAATACAACCAATTAAAACCAAAGTGGTGAGGGTAGATTGGAAATATACTAATTCACTCTCATAGAGACTAAGGAAAACAAGCATAATGATATAGATATAAATACAGGTACAGATACTATTGAGGGGAAATGCAAGCCTCCCAAGTTATTAGAAGAAATTCATATACAAAATATAAGCAAACAACATAGAATATTGGGTAAAAGATTGAAAAAAAAGCAGCAATAAAACAAGAAAGCGTAACAGAAAACTTGATTTAAAGAAGATAGCTAAGACCAAACATGCCTGTCATATTAGTTTGTATGAATTTTACCGACTAAAAATATTTGCTCTCAGACTAGGTCACAAAATAAAGTCTAAATTTCTTCTCTATCTTAAAGCACAATTACTTAGAGAGGTTGAAAACACACAAATGGGCAAAGACATATCATCCAAGCACAGATAAAATGGAAGCAAAGAGCACTATTTTAGTAGCTGGCAGGACTGAACTTGGGGGCAGGGACAGAGAACTGAGAAAGGGGATGCTTAATGATAAGGAGCACCAGGGCCAAAGAGTGACTAACACCTGGGTGTCTTTATTCTGCAAATATCATCACATCAGCATTCTTAAAGTAGAACCACCAAATATGCAAGAAAAAAGAGAAGCACCATAGAATTCAGAGATGGCTACAGCTGACCACCCTGTCCACAGCAGAAGTAAATGAAAATCATTAAGGATATAAAGGGATAATTAATCTGATTCACAAAGTTACTCTAACATATGGATATTTATGTTTTTCAGCTCAATGCCCTCAAAACAGAAAAGCAAAACACTGAAAATCTTAAACTACAAAGAAAACCTCAAATACTCCAAAAAGTAGAAACTCTATGAACCACATTCTGGAAATAAAATGTAATAATATTAGAAATTTGAAATAAAATCCTTTCTGCTCAGAAATTTTCATTGCTCCTCTTAAGCAGCACTTAGGACAAAGAGGAAAGCAAAATGGAGACTGGAAATATCTTTAAAATAGTCCTCATGAAAATATTTTTCTCTCAGTGGTAAGAATGAAAATAAAAATAAGTAAAAATGAGGCAAATGAAAATAAATAAGAACTAAACTCAAGAAGTTAGGGAAAAAAACAGACTCAAGCTATGGAAAACAGAAAGCAAGCAATGGTTATTTGAAAGTAGAATTAAAGAACAGTAGAATTAATACATAAATCCAAATGATTATATATATTGAAAGTGAATAAATATGATAAACTATTCACTAGCGTAGTCAAGGCAAAGACAAAACAGAAATACAGAATGGTAAGGGAAAATAACTATTGAAACCAATAAAATTTAAAACATAATGTGACATTATTTTGCTCACCATTACACAAAATAATTTTAGAACCTAGGTAAAGAGAGAAATTTACAGGGAAATGTGAATTGAGAAAACCAACCATAGTAAAGTCAGGCAATCTCAGGTAAATTCCTCAGCTGTCATATGTTACTCCCTCCCTCAAGAACATCAAGCCCAGGTAACACCACAGAAGAACTCCAAGAAACCTTTAAGAAACAGGTAACTCGCATGCTGTGTACACTTCTTAGGAGTACACAAAAAGGGGAAAATAAATTTACACTCATTTTTTATGGAACTAGCATAACAGAAACATCAAAATGGGACAAAACATGAAAAGAAAATAACAGCCTGATATCAATTACCAATATCACAACAACAAAAATATATACATATAATATTAGGAAATAAACCACGCACAGTGGCACATGCCTGTAATCCCAAAAATTGGGGAGGCTGAGGAAGGATGACAAGTTCAAGGTCAGCCTGGGCAATTTAGTGAGAACCTGTGTCAAAACAAACGATGAAAAGGTCTGGACTCAGTGTGGTGGTGCATGCCTGTAATCCCTGAAGAGGCTGAGGCCAGAGGATCAAGAGTTCAAAGCCAGCCTCAACAGCTTAGAGAGGCCCTAAGCAACTCAACCAGACCCTATCTCTAAATAAAACACAAAAAAGATCTGGGGATGTGGCTCAGTGGTTAAAGCACCCTGGGGTTCAAACACCAATACCCAGAGGGAAAAAATTAGAAATCAAACTAAGGGCCCATTTAAAAAAAATAACACTAAGGAAAGTTTACTCCGAGAATTCAAGAATGATTGAATGTTAACTAAATCATTTTGTAATTCAGTATATCAATAGATCAAAAGAAGAAAATCACTTGGATATCCTCATGAATGCAGGATAAACATTTCAAAAACTCACACCCATGCTTGTTTTATAAAGCCTCTTTCAAAATAGCAATGGATGGACACTTCCTTACTACATCAGAGATATATTTGTGCAATTGCCATAGTAATGTATAATGCAAAGACACTAGGAGCACTCCCACTGAATCGGAACAACACTAAGACATACAATTTCCCTATTATTTAACGTTGTTCTGGTGATGCGACTGTTAAGAAAGGAAAAGATAAAAATATTCATCGTTTCCAGTTGATATGAGTGTTTACTTGGAAAATTCGAGATAATCATCTAAAAATGCTACAAATAATAAGAAAATTTACTTAGTTGGCTGGTTATAAAATTAGCATGCCAAAATATTTATACAAATAACCAGTTGGAAGTTATAATGGAAGAAAACAATACATTCAGAATAACAACAGAAGAAGATGAAATTAAATCAAGAAGCAGATGATCTAGGAAAAAACTGAAAATACTATGTACCAATAGAAGATTTAGATATGAAGGTTCAACATCAAAACTATATCAAACTCCACTAATGTTTAGATTTGATGTGATTCTGCCTCCCAAATAAGGGTTGCAAATTTTTTAAATTTTGCTTATTTGTTTTTGATTGGGTATTTGGGAGGAGATCTAAAAAGATAATTCTAAAATAAATAATGACCTCTCAAAATAATTAGGCAAGAATTACTAGAAAAATATATTTTTTTTTTTTTTTTTTTTTTTTGTAGAAGAGTGATGGTTGGTAGAAGGAGGACTAGTCTTACCAGACATGAAAACATAACGTGAGAGCTACCACATGTAAGACACCACAGCACAGGACATGAACAGGTTGTTCTAGTCAGCTTTTTTGCTGCTTTGACTAAAGGACCTGACCAAAACAACAGTAGAGGAGGCAAGGTTTATTAGGGACTCATAGAGGTCATGAGCCATCCATGGGCTGTGTGTGTGAGCTATGCACATTTGAGCGTATGAGGGGACTGGTCTGATGTTACTGCCTGTTTGGGTTGTGTGACATACGTGTGCCTTTTCTCTTGCTCTGCATGTGATCCCACACAGCACCTGAAATGGGTGTGCCTTTCCAAGATGTCAGTCAATCTGCTGACCACAAAACATCACCAAGCAAGACTCCACCTTCAAAATCCAATCCCTTGCCTTATTTGGTTGGAACTTACTATTGAATGCCTTTCCCCTAAATAAATAAAGGGTTCAGGGTGTGTTCTCTCTCTCTCTCTCTTGCCTCTCGCCTCCCTTGCTCCCCTTGCCTTCCAGCATGGGAGCTGACATCTGAGGTTTTCAAGCCATCCCTCACCCCCGAAAAAGGTATTTCTGTATTTGTGTGGTATTTTAGTTGCCAGCCCGGCCCGCTGGTGACAGGACTCTGTCTATAAGAGGCTGGTTCCATTCCTTGGGGCTCAAAGTGAGGCAGGACATCAAGGTGGAAGAGTCTGGCAGAGAGAAGCAGCTCACATGGTGATCAGGAAGCAGAAAGAGAGACACCATTCACCAGATACAAATATATACCCCAAAGCCATGCCCACAATGTACCACTCCCTCCAGCCACACCCAACCTACCTCCAGTCATCACTCAGTTAATCTCATCAGGGATCAATTCACTGATTAGGTTAAGGCTATGGCCCAATCATTTCTCTTCCAAAGTTTCTTGCATTGTCTTACACATGAGCTGTTGGGGAATACCACACCTAAACCATAACAGATGAACAAATCACCTGAACAGAAGAGACCCAAAGACACAGTTTCAAAAGGGTGGAAGATAGAACTTTTATAATAAATGACACTTATGTAGTCATCTAAGAAAAAAATTAAACAAGCAAAATTAGATCCCTATATCACACCTTATACCAAAATCAACTCAAGAAGGGAAAAATATTACCTTTTTTAAAACAAAATGAAACCATAAAATTCTAGAAAAAAAATGTCAGATGTTGAGAGCCACAGCCGCAGGGGCCTCAGCAAACTTCCAGCTGCCAGCTGATGATTGGCTCACAGCGGCCCCAGCAAACTTCTAGCTGCCAGCTGATTGGCTCCTCTGCCGTGATGCTCATTGGGCTGTTTCCCCGCCCTTTCAGACCATGGAGCTGCTCATTGGGGGACTTTTTTTGGCTCCACCTACGGGACCCAGCCAATTGGCCTCAAGAGCAGGAGGAGTAGGGGGGTTGAGAGGCTCGTGGGAAGCCAGTGGTGGCAGTTGGGCTCTGGGGGAATTCTTGAAGAAGAGCTCTGTGGTATGGCGTGTGTTCTAAAAATAAAGTTCATTTCTGCTTGATAAGTGGCTCTGAGAATTGTGCCCAGCCAGACTGCGGCAGGCAGAATTTTCCAAATGTAATATTGGAAAGGGTAGACCTTTCTCATTCTGGTCCTCAAACCCTGAGCCATCAAAACTGTTGTTAATTTGACCATATAAAAATCAAATTTGCCTAGTTTGGGTCAGGTGAGGTAGGAAACAGCACAATAAAAAGGTAAAACCATATGACAAGCTGGATTTTTTTTTTTTTCAGTATTGGGGATGGAATCCAGGGCCCACATACCCACAGTGCAGAATTGGTGTTGTTGCAGTTTTTAGATGAAGTCTTGCTATGTTGCCAAGGGTGACCTTAAACAATCAATCCTCCTGCCTCAGCCTCATGGGTAGCTGGGATTGCAGATGCATGACACTGTGCCTCACTTAGAAAAACATTTTAAGCCATATAACAAACAATTATCTGAAAGGAGAAAGAAAATCTACAAAGCAATGAAAAGTTGGGCAAAAGATGCAGACAAACATTTACCTTAAAGGAGCTTGCTCTTAAACACCAGACTTGACTGTGATCAAAGAAATATTAACATTATGGTACCATTCACCAAACAACTGCCAAAGATCAAAAAATTCAATGTCCTGTGCAGGATAAAGTATGGAGACCCAGGATTTTTTTTTTTTTTTCTGGTAGGAAGATAATTTGATAACTTCTATGGAGTTGTTGCTTTCTAGTTGGATATTTTACCTTGGACAGTTTTCTTGAACTGAGTCTCGATAACACCATCTCTTAGAATTATTTTCAGAATTAAGAGGAATAGTATATACAAGAGGCAGACATTGATGTTCCTTGCAGCTTAGTCAAGCCCCATGGCCCTGTGGACTCAAACAGAAAGTTATATCCACAACTAACCCTGTTCAGGGGCTCTGCTATCTGGGAAGGAGGTTTTCTTCTTCCAAGAGCTAGAGGAGGAAATTCTGGTGTGTCCCAGAGACCCAATCATGCCTGAGAGGGGCAGAGGCCCCATCTCCCACACACCAAGGCCCAGGGCTTGCCTCTCCAATAAGCCTCAGCTCAGTCTGGCCAACTAACCAGTATGAAGAGAAGAATGCAGGGTCTTTGGCCTCATAGCCACATGCAATTGGACACACATGCAAATCCAGAGCACAGCAGCCACCTGACTGCAGTTTGATCATCCAGTGATGTCCCTTTTCTGGCCCAGATCCCAACTGCTTAGATCCAGCCCTGCCCTCACCCTCAACCCTATAAATCAGGGGTGGCTGAACTCTCTGATCCCCTTCAGGTGTGGGGGAATATAGGGAAGGAATTCTAGCTAAACTCAGTTTAGCACAAAACCACCATGGCCCCCTTATGACAGCATCATTTGGGGCAGAACTTTCTCCCTTCCTGGTGACCCCTCCCCTGCCCTTCCACACTTAAATGGTCAATAAGAATTCAGTACCAGTCCCTGGCAACTGGGAGGAGGTAAGCTGGAGAAAGAAACTAAACATCTCTGCCCGGCAAGCAGTAGAGTCTGTTCACCTCTGACTTCAACTGGAAATAAGGTGTTAATCACAGTGGCCAACAAGATATATAAAGTACCTGGAAACTAACCTACCTAAAAACACAAAGAACTTTAATGAAAAATACTACAAACTATTAAAAGTTAATAATTAGTTTCTCTAAATTAATAGAGGAAGTTATCCCCAATTTTATCTGTAAACTCAATACAATTCTAAACAACATCCCAGGAAGATTTCTAAAATTAGTTTTTGGTTTATTATAGATGAACCTGAATTTTTTCCGTATATTAGCTTTTTAGTTTTTTCAATTTCCTCATTGAGGACTTGCCTACTCTTGTGATTGCTTTCTTTCTTAACAGTGTTACAGGACTTTCTTCTGATGAATACTTGATTTACTAAAGTCGCCAGCTTTTTCCTGTCCTGTTCATAAAAGTCTCCAAGTGGATTGACTGCCCTTTTACATGGTTTGGATCTTACATGTCCCCCAAAGCACCCTATGCTAAAGGCTTAGTTGCAGCCTGTGGTGCTGTTGGAGGTGTGGACTCTTAGGAGGTGAGCCTAATGGGAAAAGCTGGGTCTCTTGGGGCAAAGCCTTGAAGGGGATGCTGGGACCCTGGCTCCTTACTCTTTCCCTCTGCTTCCAGGCCACCAGAGGAGGAGAGTTTCCCTCCACTGTGTACCTCTGCCAGGACGTCCTGCCTTGCCACAGGCCCAAAAGCAACAGGTCCAAGCAGTCATGGACTGAGACCTCTAAAACTGTGAGCCAGAATACACCTTCTTATGAGCTGACGTACCTTAGGTATTTATGATAGCATCAGAAAGCTGACTAATGTACCTTTAAATTTGCTTGTACTGATTGGACACTTAGCAATTTTACTGTTTTATGTAGTTAAGCCCATCAGTTTCCATATGTGTGATTTCTACTTTTGCTTTTAAGGTTAGAAATAGAGGTCAGACTTTTTTCTTCTTTTTTTCTTTTAATATTTAGAGTTAGCATCTTTATCCATATGAAATGTATTGTTTTATAAAATATGTTATGTGAACATATGTCTTCCAAACAATTCTGCCCTGACACCATGATCAAGAGCTATCTAAGTTATCCTGCATCTGTTTGCGGGGAGAGGGGAGTATGTGGGGATCAAAACACAGGAGCTTGCTCATGCTAGGCAAGTATTCTACCACTGAGCTAAATCCACAGCCCTCCCAGCATTTTCCATATGCAACAAAGTGGGTAATTTTGTATTATCTTAACAGCTAGCATAGAACTCCTCTTAGATGAGAACTGTCATTGTTTGAAAGTCTCCTGATAAATGTGAAATAAAGGCGGAATTCCCTGAGGACAGAGTAATAGAGGCACCAAAATTTGGCTAAGAGGGAAAGTTTCTCTGCATGAGATTCAAGAGCAACTTGTTATTCATGGAAAAGAGGGTGTGCCAAAAAATGAAAATCAGGAAGAGTCGATGGGGAAAAAATGAGCAGGAAAAGTAGTAAAAGGTTAGAATGAGCTGAGGGCCAGTGAAGAACCTGGAGGCTTAGCACCCGCGTATGGATTTTAAAACTGAAACCATGTCCATCAAAAGATGAATGGACAAAGAAAGTGTGGTACACATACACAACGGAGTTTTATTCAGCCATAAAGAAAAATGAAATTATGTTATTTTCAGGAAAATGGATGAAACTTGAGAACATTATGTTAAGTGAAATAAGTCAAACTCGAAAGATCAAGGGTCAGATGTTTTCTTTCATCTGTGGAAGCAAAGGAGGAAAAAGGAAAAGAAAGGTGGAGGGATCCCATGAAAATTGAAGGGAGATCAGTAGAGGAGAGGAGAGGGATCAGAGGTGGGAGGAGAGAAGGGAAGGAAGAAATAATGGGAAATGATATTAGCCAAATTATGTTGTTATATTGTGTGCATATATGAATATGTAAGAAAAATCCCACCATTATGTATAACTACAATATACCAATAAAAATGTGGAAAAAATAAAAAATAATTTTAAAAAGCTAAAACTAAATCTATTTATATTTCAAAAATATAAAGCCAACTTGCCTCTGTTACATTCTTGCTGTAAATTGTTTGTATGGGTGGATTTTTTTTTTTCAATTAGAATATCTTCAATCATTGACAGACAAATTCTAAAATGTAAGAACAAAGTCACAAAAAAAGTACAGAATCTTTAAAAGAAGAGCAAAGAGGAAGAATGTGTCCTATCATCTACTGAAATTAGTATAAAGTATGGCAATTATAAGGATAGGCTAGGTTTTGCTGCAGAAACAAAAGCCTCCAAGTACAGGGTGGGTGCCTAAAGACTCTGTTCTGTTACCACATTCCAGGATCCAAGGCTGACAGTATCCTATCCAACCTAGAGCAGCACAGGTTGTCATGGCAGAAAAAGAGCCATGGTAAATTATATACAAGTTCTGAAAGCTTCCTCCCAAAAGTGACAGGTGTCACTTGTGCTTATATTTCATTGTCCAAACCAAGTCACACAGCCACAGCTAAATCCAAGTGGACAGGAAAATGCAATCCTACCATTTTCCTGAAATATAAAAAATCTACCCATACAAGTAGAATTAGACTATTTATGAATGGTCCTGATGACTACTGTAATAATTTGTTTTAAAAAAAGGAAACTGTAATATTGACATGAGCACTGACAAATAAATCAATGGAACAGAAGAGAGAATCCAGCGTGTGTGTGTGTGTGTGTGTGTGTGTGTGTGTGTGTGTGTTTAGACCTGGCCTAAGGTATAGGTGAAATCATTAAGCACTGGAGGAAAGGTGGTTTGTTCAGTGGGTAAGGTTGAGAATATTGGGTTACTATACAAATTTTAAAAACCTTAAATCTCTCCTTCCAATACATAAAAACTTGAACTAATCCAGAAGATTAAGGCCTTCCATGTGATATGTAAAACTATAAAGCTAATGGACAAAAATGCAAAAGTATATCTTTGTGACCTTGGTAAGAGAAGATTTCTTTAATAAGACCCCAAAAGGCACAAACTTTAAGGCAAAAAAAAAAAAAAAAAAATGATGGATTTGACCAGAATAAAACTGAGAACTTCTGTTCCCAGAAGGACACCACAGAGTTAACAGGCAGTGTTAGGTCGGTGGAGACTTGGTGGCAACTCAGTGGCAACTTAGAACAAAGCAGCCCACGCAGGTAAAGAACATCAATCAGATGCTGGTGGAAATGCCTGTCAGTCAGCCAGATCTCCTGACTAACGCCTGTCAATCAGCAGGACCCCCTGGCCAATCCTGGAGTTCAGCCAACTCCCCTGACCAACTCCAAGGGAGCAAGGGACCCTAGAAACACCTTTTCCTGTCCCAAGCCCTTCCCTTCCTGCTGTAAGCCCCATAAAAGTCCAGTCCGATCGGCGCGGTTTCTTCTCAGACCCTTCCCCTGTCCACTCTGTGGGTCTGATCGAGTCCCGCCCAGGAGTGATATCTCAATAAAGCCTGTTCAGTGGCCCTTTTAAATCTGCCTCCTTTGGTCGCTGCCTGCCCTGCCTGATCTGACAGGCAGGTGACTAACAGAAAATATTGCAAAAACTAAAACAAAGAATGTGTTGAGCCAGTGTACATTAGGAAAACCTTTCAATTAACGGGCAAAGCACAACAGAAGAAGGGCAAAACACTAGAACCAGGCCATTTACCTACGGTGAAACCCAAACAAATCCTTCCCCACAGGCAGGTATGTGAAGATATGTATGACCCCACAGCAGTCAGAGAAAAGCCAAGGGCAGAGAAGAACACCTCTAGCCCATCAGCCTGGCAACCATTAGAAAGCCAGGTGACACCAAGTGTTGGGAACGATGTGGGGACAGAGAAGCTTGTGAGCACTGCAGGGACATCCATTGGCTGAGTTGCCTCCAGAGCCACTGGTGGCTCCAAGGGCCCGGGAACCCCATCTGGACCCACACCTCAGGTGAACTTCCACTGAGATCCACTAGAGTGCATTTTGGAAAGTGTTCATCCCAGCAAGGAGTTCGAGGCAGAGGATGTTTGGCTCATGTATTTTTTAGAAGGTTTAACTTTAATTTTATTTAGCCTAAGAAGGGCATGTCTGCCAGTTCAGGAATCAAAGGCCATATTTGGTGGGTGCTTAGGGTAAAGTACTGGACAGCAGCCAGCAATAGTGAAATAGATGTATTTAGCAACAGGAATTAATTTTTAAAACAGTTGAGTGAAAAAGTAAGAAACAGACCATATACACAAAGATACTTCGGTCTGTTCTTAGCTCTTGGACTTTCAGAACTGTGAAATATAAATTTCTGTGGTTTCTAAGTCCACAGTGTTCTGTTATACCTGCTGAACCAATCTAGACAACACTGAACCAGGAGCCTGTTCTAATCAGGACTGGGCCTTGGCACTTCACCGGGTCCATTTTGATCTCTGTCCCTATACCTGTAGAATGATACCTGAAACCCTCTAAAGACACATCCAAATGCTGAGATTCTAGGAAATAATTTATACCTTCCTGTAACTTATTTTGTTGCCTTTCCCTGGTGTGTTTTCCTCTCCAGGGGACAAAGGGACAAATAAGGTATTCTAATGGTGGCATTTCGCCCTCAGGCAGGGACGGTTAGAGGAACGCAGTCTTCCCTAAGTGACCTGAGCAGCTGGCCTTGGGCAGGTGGTTGGCTCCCATTTATCCCAATCACCCCATTCTCCTCACCTCCCCTGCCATCCCCACCCAGGGGCAGCGACCACTCACTGCTAAAAGTCTAACTCTGCCAGACCCGGGGCTGCTTAAGTTCCCCAGGTGCCACCTGGGATTCAGGCGAACAGAAAAGACATGCCTGAGGCCCTCGGGAGGGAGCGTCTGGACCTGGGGGACGCAGAACTGTCATTGGTCAGCCCTTCCCCTCTCTCAGGCCGCTGGCAGCCACAGTCCCCAGCTCCAGGGATGGCAGAGCCCCTACTCTTGGGAGCCCCATTCCCAGCCCCAGACTGACCTCTCCCGGCCAGACCCTGCAAAGCAGTTTGGAAAGAGAGAGGGTGAGGCCGGGTCCTGGGCTCTTTGTTTTTCGCCTCCTTCCTGGCAAAGAGAGGGAAGAGCCGGGACAAAGAGGAAATCCGAAGGAGTCCTGGGTCCTCCCACCCTGCAGCCTCCCGCCTCTCCCCCAGACTCCAGCTGTCGGCCTGAAATCACAAAGCCTTTTCTCTCCCAGCCCAGAGGAGGAAAAAAAGAGGAACGCAAAGGGAAGAGAAGCAACGGCGGATTTCAAAAGGGGGGCTAATTTGTGCGGCACCGGACAGCTGCATTTGCATAATGAAATGTGCAGAGGATGTTTGGCTCATGTATTTTTTAGAAGGTTTAACTTTAATTTTATTTAGCCTAAGAAGGGCATGTCACTCAAACTCCGCTGGTCATTTATAAAAATATTTCAATTGTGTTTCCAAGGAGCTGTCTTTCTGGCCTAAGTGGCTGGTGCCGGAGGTTGTGAATGCTAATGCAGAGGTCG
Source organism: Callospermophilus lateralis (assembly GCF_048772815.1). Classification (NCBI taxonomy): domain Eukaryota; kingdom Metazoa; phylum Chordata; class Mammalia; order Rodentia; family Sciuridae; genus Callospermophilus; species Callospermophilus lateralis. Next base: position 111,061,867 of record NC_135306.1, on the reverse strand, counting down.
GGAGATCGATAGGGGAGGGAGAAAATGAGAGAGGAAAAGGGGAGGGGCAGAGACATCAAGAAAGAAGCAGGACACCGTGAAGAAAGGACAAGCAGGAAGATAAGCCAGAGACAGATTAGAAAGCAACAGAATGGTGCAGAGGGACAAGGCTCCCTGGACTTCAGAGAAGTCCACCTCGGAAGTAGGGAAGGGTGTTCCCAGTGGACCACACCCCACTCATGCAGGTGGGCGGGGCTCTCCCAGCCCACAGTGTTAGGATTTTGTTTTCAGCTTTACGACCCTAATCTCCAACAAACACAGTTTCCAAAAAGGGGATTCTATGGCCAAGCTTTGTTCCTTCCACGCCTGGGTCCTGCACAAGAAGTGCTTTTTCCCATTTTTAATCGTGGGCTGTTTGCTTTAGAGATGGGGATGGGAAGGCTGAGCTGAACTTGAACTTGACTGTGTGCATGTCTTTCCTCCTGCCAGTGAAGCCATAATTACCGTTCAAATTCCCTCCTTCCTTCCTGCACCCCCTCCCCCAAAACACCCAGCCCCCTAAATAAAACATCCCACTTTCAAACCCCTGTTACAACACTGGCACAGAGGAGAGGGAGGAGCCGGGGAAGAGGCATTGAGGGTAGAATCTCTCTCTTCCTCCCCCACTGTCCTTGAGGCACTTTGGAAAGACCTTAGAGTCTCAGGCCAAGCCAAGTCTCTCACTGACTCATGCAGAAACTGAGGCCAGGGGAGGGAAGAGGTGGCCAAGGCCACAGAGCCCCTGGGTTCTCTCCCAGCCACACCTCTCTGCTTATGCACACTAAAAGCCTGGGATCCCTTAGTTCCTCTCTTGGTCTCAAAGGCCAGGGAGGAGACCTCCAGCAATATGGTCAGGAAAATGCCTGAAACTACTTAGATCTGTGTCAGGTTGGCTCCTATGGAATAGTTGTTCCATCTGAATTTTCAGTTCTCACCTTGATCTGTGGACACAGCCTGGGCACCAGGTATTCTGTGTCTGGGAGCCTCCAAAGGTCCCCAGCCTTGGACATCCTAATTCCCAAGGCAGACTGTGTAGCTGAGGGACCTGCTACATCATCCTACAGGAAGCACCCAACCCCTACCCCAAAGAAATAAAAGTAAAAACGGCACCCAGCCTGGGTGGGGTAGGGCTGGTAGTCCAGCTCCCAGCGATCATGGGTACAGGTCGGGTAGAGAAGGGAGCTCCTACGTCAGCAGGTGAAAGGCAACCTGAAAGGGCAGGGGATTTGGAGTTGGGATTCAAATTGACTCAAGTGATGATCTCACTTGAGCGAGTGGCTGAAGTTCTCTCATCCCATTTCTTCATCTGCAAAGAGGAGGAAGAGTCCCCCCAACACATCTCACACACACACACACACACACTCTGTTGTGAGACTCTGTCAACTTGCATTCTAAGAAACTGGCACCAGGCAAGAGAGTTTGAGATGCTCTCTGTCAGGCACAAGGATGGACAGATCCCAATGGCAAAGCACCCATCCTGGATACCTTAGGGGACAGGAACAGAGAAGGGGATGCAGAGGCAAAGGAATGCTTCACTCAGTAGCAACCACTGAGTTTTTGCTATTTGGGTTGGCCCTTAACAAAAGTGGTTTGAGAAAGACTATAGAATCAGAGGCTGTTGGCAGCCAAAGCGGCAGAGGCAGCCTAATACAATGCTCTGGTTGGAAGATAAGAAGATTAAACCCAGAAAGGGGTGTCAACAGCCCCAGGTCCCACGGTAGGTCCCTGCAAAGCCAAGATCTGAGCCAAGCCCTGGGGTCTGACTCCCTTCATTCCCTTTCCACTAACAACACTAGCAGCTTCTAATGGGTAAAAGAACCCACTCCCAGCCCCTGGTCAGGAAAGGGTTCTCTGGAGCCTGCTTCCAGCCCCCAGCCCCCTATGTGCAGATGGAGGTGGCCGCTGAGACCAGACTGGGGTGGGAGAAGAGCCAGGGGAGGGGGCTGGTGCTGGCCACTGCGGCCCCATGGGAGGCGCCTGCATATGGCCAGCCAGGCTTGGCAGCCCGTGCACACTAATCCTGCTGTCAGCCAGGCCGGGCGCCGGATTAGGAAATGTCACGTTTCAAAGGAAATTATTTCCATTTTCTCCCCAGGAAGGGAAAAGGCAGAAAGACAAGCGAACTCCCAGGGTCGTGTACTGGGAGACAGGCCAGCATATGCGCCTTCGACAGGCGCCTGTCCTCCCCCTTCTCCAGCCCCCTCTGCAGACGCCCAGAAGTGACAGCAATCGCCTTGCTGAGTTCATCCTGGCCAAGGACAAATGGATTTCACAGTTTATCAAAGGAGGAAGGGGGGTGTCACTGACTCACCAACCATGACCCACCTTTAGTCTCTGCCTTTCTGCCTGGGTCATGGCTACAAGTTCCTGCACAACCCCCTCCCTCAGGGGGCTCCTGGACCAGCCTCCTGGGATCAGCCAGGCAGAGAAAAGTTGCCCTTGACCTTCTGTACAGGTGCTGGAAGCTCTGCCCTTGACCCAGCCCCGCGGCCCTGCCTTTTATCTGGGGCTCCACACTGATGCACGGTGCAAACCTCTAGACAAATGAAACAGTACCTTCTCTCTGTCTGGATTCCTCTCTCTGCTGCGACTTTTTCCGCTTCTCTTCCTTCCCCGCCTCATCTGAGACAATAATAAATACTTCTCATTCTCACTGCCACTGGAAATTGTGGAGCTTCTTAATTACAAAAGTAATGTCACAATATTAGCAATTAATTAATTCTAATCTGGCCCGGAAGAGAGGTCGGGCATACAATCACCCCCTTATGCCTCTGGAGCTGGGGACCAACCCGGCGGATATTGTGATTGAAATATATTTGTATGGAGTTATTAGATACTATCTGCAATCAATCCATTACCATAAACTTAAGCTTCCACGTTCTTTCATATTAAATGAATTTTCATATCACATTTCCCAATAAGCACTGCTTCAAGTCAACCTTTATTTATCTAATAACGCCATGCAAATATTTTATTATGTTTCAATGAAATGTGTCAAAAACTATTACCTTGTGCTGCCTTTGGGGTGGGGAGGGAACAGCACTGGGTGGGAGGTGGGGAGACGTCCCTCTGTGTTTGCTCAGTGAGAGGTAGCCCCTGACCCTTCAACACCCACTCTTCTCTGCCCCCAGCCCAGGCCCAGGCCCTTCAGGGAGGTAATCTTCAAAGAGAGTGTTCTCCAGCTTCCCCTGCCCCAGACAAACTGAGGATTTGCAGGGAAATCCAAAGACAGAAGCAGGGACCCCTCCTCAACTCTAGCAGCTCTCTGCCCCCAAATCAGTGCTAGCTTCATGGATGTATGACCTATGAAGTCACGCAAGGCCCCACATTCAGAAGGCCCACACTTTGGTTAATGGTATACTGTCACTTTGTTGAAATTCTTCATAATTTGTAAACAAGGGGCCCTGCATTTCCATTTTGTACTGAAGGATCCCACAAATTATGTAGCTGGGCCTGTCCAGGATATTGTTCCAGTTTCAAAAACACAAACACTGGTTTTTGCACCTGTCTGACATGCTGCACTCTCTGGAGTGTTGATTTTATTTTTTAAAATTTTTTATTCTAATTTGTTATATATGACAGCAGAATGCATTATAATTCATATTACACGAAAAGCACAATTTTTCAACTCTCTGGTTGTACACAAAGTATATTCACACCATTGGTGTCTTCATACATGTACTTAAAATAATGCTATCCGTCTCATTTCACCCTCATTTCTACCCGTATGCCCCCTCCCTTACCCTCCTACCCCTTTGCCCTATCTAGAGTTTGCTCCCCCTCTCAATCCCGCAATAGCCTCCTTATATCAGAGAAAACATTTGACATTTTTTTTTTTCTTTTTGGAATTGGCTAACTTCACTTAGTGCTAAGAGCCACAGCCAAGTAATATGATGCATGGCATTTTGGGTTGAAAGGTGAGGCCAGCAAGCCATTGAGATGATATGATTATGTTAAGATCTGCATTCATATGGATATTGGACTCCTGCTGTCCACCTAGGCCTGCTATGGGACTCCTGGAGAGTTCCCATTGGTTGGGGAAGAGCGGTAGGAGGGAATTCCGGAGGAGGGACTTCCTGTTGAGGTCCGGGGAGAACACCACGTGGGTCGGTCGGCAATTTTCCCGGGAGCGTAAGGGACATTGGCGGCAGTTTCAAAAAATAAAGTTTGTTCCTGCTTGAGTGGCTCATGATTTTGTGCCCAGCCAGACTGCGACAACTTAGTATTATATTTTCCAATTCCATCCATTTACCTGCAAATGCCATGATTTTATTCTCTTTTATTGCTGAGTAATATTTCATTGTATATAAACCATATTTTCTTTATCCATTCATCTACTGAAGGGCATCTAGGCTGGTTCCACAGTTTAGCTGTTGTAAAATTGTGCTGCTATAAACATTGATGTGGCTGTGTGCCTGTGGTATGCTGTTTTTAAGTTATTTGGGTATAGACCAAGGAGAGGGATAGCTGGGTCAAATGGTGGTTCCATTCCCAGTTTTCCAAGGAATCTCCATACTGCTTTCCATATTGGCTGCACCATTTTGCAGTCCCACCATCAATGGATGAGTGTGCCTTTTTCCCCACATCCTCGCCAACATTTAACTGTTGTTTGTATTCTTAATAGCTGCCATTCTGACTGGAGTGAGATGAAATAAGCTGACATACAAACATCTTTGGTTAGAAGAGGCCCTTCCTGGTCTCACCCTTTCTGTCTGTGCTGCTTCACTTCCTGACTCAAGGAGAGTCCACCATGTTGCCAATGAGCACCCAGAGGTATGGGCCTCAGCCACACAGCCAGAAGCTAGAAGAATGTAGACATTTTCCTGGACTCTGGACCCCAGAGTGGGATCGTCTTCCTGCCATCACACTGGCAGGTGTCATGGTCACAAAGCAATCCTGGGCATGGGGACAGTTGGACCTGATGACAGCACTCACAGCCTCTGGCTCTAGCTCCCTTCACCATCTCCTGGGATCCAGCCATTGCCCCACCTTGATCTGTTGCTGTCCCATTGTGACTGGTAGAGTTGGAGGTAAGCCTGTCTCCACTGTCCCCAACTTTGGTAATCAATCTTGGAAGGACTGAATTCTCAGTGGCCAAAGCTCTGAAATGATCACTGGATTCTTCTCACTTTAACAGTCAGATCAGCCAGGACATGCAGCCTCCAGGGCTTGGTGTAAACTTGCATACAGACCTCCTTCCATTCTCTGGTTCACAGCTTTACTATCTTCAAAGTAAGACAATAACGTCTCATATGAACACCTCTCAGAGCTTTTGTGAAAATTAGATGAAACAATATAGATTTATGAAGCACTTGGTGGAGGGTTCATTTGTTTTGATTTTCTAGTTCCCAAGAAAGTTTGTCTAGGGTAAAGGAGATCCTGAGCCATCTGCCTTCCCTGCTCTTTTCCAGGGTCATGACACTCTGCTGCTTAAACCTCCTTGGCATTACCTGCTGACCCTCAAATAACCCTCCCTTCTCTTTATTGCTTTTTCAAAACGTCTATCCTTTTGGTGGAAAGGTAGAGAGAGCACTCACCAAATAATACACAGTACAGTGATATGACTGATAACAAAGAAGCACAAATCATCCCAGTTAAGATGCTTTTCACTCTACTGCTACCCCAGCACTGCAGGACTGAGGCCTCAGAGTTGGATTTGGCTCCAAAGCCAGTAGGGATGTGAAAATTCCACCTTGGGGATTCCCTGCCCGAATGGCTTGCAGCAAGAATTTACTAAAGTGAAGTTTCCTTGTTTTCTGTCCACTTTTGCTTGGGCTTCTTGCATGCCTGCTCTGGATCCCAGTGATGCCTTCTGCAAATCTAATCCACACCACGACTGCCACGGAGATGTCACTACTGCATTTCACAGATGAAGAAACTAGGTTGCACACTTTGAGACTGACCAGACGGAGAGTCTAATCTGGACCTGTCTGACTCAGAGACTGATGCTTTCCATAACTTGGGGTCACTCACATGTCTGCCTGTTGCCCACGCAGTATGTTTTACAAGGACCCATTCACAACGTAAAACCTTCACTCTGAACCCCTGAAAGATCTTCATTCATCCATCCATTCAACAAACATCCACTACCTGCTAATGGTTTGCCAGGCAGAGTACAGAGCACCAAACAAACCAGATCCAATCCCATGGCTCACAAAATGTGATGTTAGTTCTTTAATGTTAGTTCTCTGCTTGGTCCAAAAGCTGCACAGGGCCCAGCTCTGAACCCAGAGCCTAAGCAGTCAAATCAGAAATCAAGGAGAGAGGAGCCCAGCCAGCAGCCTGCCCACGTCTCAGGTTAGGGGGTTTGCTCTCTCAGGAGCTACCCTGGCCACTAGGATTTGAAGAAAGGCAGAGTCACTCCTCACAGGAGAAGGCATTCCAGGTAACGGGATGGAGGAGAGGTTTTGTGATGGAGAATCCTTTCAGAGGGTCCTGTAGGGAATCACCCAGTGTTTAGCAGGCCAAGCTGTGGTGTGTGTGTGTGTGTGTGTGTGTGTGTGTGTGTGTGTTGCACGTGCTAAAGAGAGGGAGTGAGGGGGCCTCTTTCCATTTTAAGCCCCCTGAGGGCAAGGATGCCAGCCCTAGTCTCTTGGGCACCCCCATCTAGCTGCATTCGAGGAGCTTACTGGCTCTCAGTGGAGCAGGTGGACTGACCACCAGACAATGTAAACAGACCTTCCCCAACCCCCAGGAGGACATGGGCTCCTCCCTCTCCTCTGTCCTTCTTCTAATCATTCATGGTGACAGGTTGACAGAAGAGCCCCCACCACATAAAATTGCCTCTGGGCACAAGTACAAAACATAAAACATTTAGGGAAAATCGTCCAAGAACAGTTGGCACCACAAGTAAACTGCTTTAAACACTCGGCTATAAGCAACCAGTTTAAAAGTCTGGCACTGCTGAGTCCTGGCATCGGCCTGGTCAGCTCCACAGGGTCCCTCCTCTATGCTCCTGTGCTTCTCTGATTGCCACCACCTTGCCCTCTGGCCTCCCCCTTCCTCACTTCCCTTTTGCAACTGGGCAGCAGCCCCTTGGTCCCCACAGACACATCCCAGGAAATTCCAACACTAGGGGATTTCACTTTTTTATGTGTGGGGGGAAAAATTAAAAAGAGGGAACTCGCTTTTTAAAATTCATCCTCATGAAATCTGCCACACACATCCCAGTTCAGAGCTAGGATAAAAAAAGATCTGAGCGGGTCTCATCTTTGGACTGGGGCATGATTCCATGGAGGCCTTCACAAAATTGGGTCTCGGATCCTTCCTACTTTTTGCAGAGCATTGACGATCCACAGAGGGGTCTCCACTCTTTCATCCCACTGGCCCACCCGACAGCCGACAGTCGGTGTGGTGGGCTTGTTGAAATGCAGAAAAGGCCCAGAAGCAACTGTCCAGGCACAACACAGGCAGCTAGTGGAGCTGGGGCAGGAACACAAGTCCCCTCACTTCTTGACAGCCTTCCTGCTTTAGCCAGCTGCCCCTCAGTCCATACTCGGGTACCTCTTTGGGCTCAGAGGTGGGCTGCTGAGGCCCTGGGCACAGGGCTGGGGAAAGACAGATGCAGCTCCAGGAAGAGGCAGTGCAGGGGAAGGGGTGTGAGAGTCTGCAGGGCTCAGAAGGGTGAGGTCTGGCTGTCCTGTTCCCCGGGAGCCAGTCAGGCCATGCCCTCCTCCCAGGGACAAGCCTTGGGTCTGGGCAAGAGCTGAGTCGAGATGATCTTCTCTCCACTGTGAACTTCCAGGAGCTTCGGAGCAGCTGGTGCTCTCTGTCCTGCTGAGACTCCATCACCAGGCCCCAGGGAGTAGGGGATTTCACTTTTTAATGTGTCCTGGGGTCTTCTGCCTTTCTGTGTGACCAGGCTCACCCGAGGCCACCATGCAGCCCAGTCCCTAACTGATGCTGAAGAGACTGTAAAATCACAGACAGCACTTCCTACAAATCTCACCTCATCCTGACAATATTATGAGGTCGGCACAAATGAGAAAAGCAAGGGCTTGAGAAGGTTGAAGGGATCTCCATGAGTCATTAAGGGATAAGAGATGGCAGAAACACACCTGGAATCCAAATTCTCTGACTCAGAGTTCAGTGCCACTTCCAATCACCATTCACATTGCCAAATAAGTCCCAGTATTTGTGGTGATGGCTTCATCTCCTGCTATGCCCCGGAGCCCCTCTTGACCCAGCCAGAGAGGCACTTGTCTGCTGTGGTCTGGGCTGGGCTCTGGGGCCTTTAGTTCACTGCCAAACTCACTCTTTCACTTAACAGGCATGGGCTGAACACCTGTTATGCACCAGTCACTGTGTGAAGTGCTGGGTATAGATGCTAAATAGCACATGGTGCCTTGCAAGAAGAAGCTTCATGATGGGGGTGACAACAGTGAGGAAAGCTGCCATGAAATTGCACTGCAGTGGTTTCCAGGACAAAGCAAGGTAAATGCTAGCTTGGAACATCTGGGCTGGTCTTAGAAGATAATGGGTTTTTAGCAGAAAAGAGATCTCTAAGATGTGACATAAGATATGAAAGTTTTACCAGGCAAAAAGGGAAAGGTAGAAGACTCCAGGCAGGTTGGACAGTATGCCATGGCTGGGACTGCAAATATTTCATATGGGATATAGTATAAAAAGGGTGGGACAAACCATGAGATGGTATCTGAAGAAATAAATTGGAGTTAGGTAGGTGACACAAAAGCAGATGAGTATCAAGGTACTGAGGGCAATGAGGACTACCATAGTGGTTTTGGAGCATAGAGTGCAAGAACTATCTGATTAACTTTTTTAATTTATTAATTTTTTTAAGCAGGGATTGAACCCAAGGGTGCTTTACTGAGCCACATCCTCAGCCCTTTTATTTTTTATTTTGAGATATGGTCTTGCTAAGTTGCTAAGGCCTCACTAACTTCCTGAAGCTGGTTTTGAACTGGTGATCCTCCTGTCTCAGACTCCGCTAGGATTACAGGCATGCGTCACTGCATCTGGCTACCATCTGCTCTTAAAAGAGATACGAGATTGGAGGCAAAACTAGAAATAGGGAGGTGAATTCGGGAATAAAAGTAGTAGCCCAGTTCATTAGCCAGCTTTTCATCATTGTACTAAATACCTGCAATAACCAATAGTAAAGAAAAAAACAAAAAGCTTTTATCTGGGTTCATAGGTTCCAGGGTTTCAAGCTATGATCAGTGGGTCCCATTGCTTTGAGCCCATGGCAGCACATCATGGTGGGAGTCTGTGGCTGAGCAAAGCCATTTGCCTCATGGCTGGGAAGTAAAAAGAGGAAAAGAGGATGTGTGGTCCCACACTGCCCTTCAAGGTCACATCCGAAATCACCTAAAGATCTCCCACTAGGCCCTGCCTCTTAAAGGTGCCATCCCATCCCAACAGTACCCCACTGGGGACCGAGCCCTCACCAGTGGAATCTGGGAGACACCAAACTACAGCATCCAGGAAGCAATAGGAGTGAGAGGCATTCAAAAGGGATTGCAGAAGTAGATTTGGCAGAAATTCATAGTTTTAAAAGATAAAAAGTGAAACAGGACTCAGCTCTGACTTCATTCAGTCTCTGGCTTGGGCCCTCAGGTCTAGGGTGTCCAGACTCTAGACCACTGCCTGGCACACCGCAGGTGCTCAGAGAATACACATCAAATGAATGAATTTGCCAGGGAAGAATCTAGGAAGAGGAGCAGGTTTGTTGGGTGGGGGGTGATTAATTAGGTTTTGGAGTTGTGCAGCCAACGGTAGCACACAGGTGGTCTGGAGAGAGGCAAGATGCCAATGTCACCAGCTGACAGATCAGAATTGAAGCCTTAAGATCAACCTCAAACACCCAGAGAATTTGCCAAGTAAAAGCAAAGGAAAAAGAGAACTAAAATCTGAGAAATATCCAAAGCTTAAGGAAAAGGAAAAGGAAAAAAAAAAAAAAAGTAGACCATGGATTGATCCAGAGTTTAGTGTTTTCCGGTTCATGACACAGAGGCAATGGAGTCAAGCCTAAGGATACAAGAGGGTGGATTGATGATTAATTGTGTGTGTCAAGTTGACTGGGCCACAGGATGCCCAGATATGTGATCAAACATTATTCTGGGTGGGTGGGGGCATTACTGGATGAGAGCAACATTTGGATTAATAGCATGTGTAAAGCAGACTGTTCTCTCTAATGTGGGAGACCCATCAAATCAACTGAAGGCCTGAGTTAAACAGAAAGGCCAGCCCTCCCATGAGGAGAGGAAATCTCCCCCTGCCAAGGATATGGGTTCTTTCTTGCCTTGAACTTGAACTTGAAATATTGACTCTCTTTTGGTTTTGAGTCTGCCAGTTTTCAAACTGGAACTTCCACCATCTGCTCTCCTGGGTCTCCAGCTTGCCAACTGCAGATCTGGGGACTTCTCGGCCTTCATATTTACACGAGCCAATTCTTTATGATATACATGCAAGGAATATGTGTATTACACACCCACGCTAGCTCAGTTTCTTTGAAGAGCCCCAACTGATAGAGTGGCCAAATAATAGACCAGAGAACTTACACTAGATGAGAGCAGAAGGAAGGACAAGGAAGACAAGGAAATCAAGGGACACTCCATGAGAGTAAAAGATACTCATTGGAAGAGACTGAGCAGCAGAACTTGGTTCACAGGAAGTTGTGGTTGAAGAAGAAATGTTTGAATACAGGATTTTGGAAGGGGTGCAGTTTGGGACCATAAGCGTCCAATGTCACTATGGGAGTGGCCACCTGAAATGGAACAAAGATGAAGACTAATGTAAATATACAAATATGAAATATATATGTATGTATATACATACATATAAGAAGTATGTGTGTGTGTGTGTGTGTGTGTGTGTGTGTGTGTGTGTGTGAGAGAGAGAGAGAGAGAGAGAGAGAGAGAGAAAGAGAGAGAGAGAGAAATATGAGAAAAGACAAGAGGACGGCTCAGCCAGGACTTTGGATGAGTCTTCGATATGGGCATTGCAGGTCCCAGGACCTTGACATATGGACGAAGACTGCAACAGATGCCTTGTGTTCAGTGAATGAGGGAGAGTGACTGAGAGGCCAGTGGGTGACCACAGTGAGAAGGGAAAGAGAGAGCTAGAGCCAGACGACCCCAGCCTACTGGGGGAGCTCCTTATGCAGGGTCCAGGCCTGGCTCTGGAATGTGAGGAGGATGCCAGCGCCAGCCCCCACCCCTGAGGCACATGGCTGTGAAAAGCAGTGTCCTCCAAAGACAGCCCATTTCCAGAAAGAGCCAGGAGGTGGAGGGAGCTTTCTGAAAAAATGCAGAAGATGTAGGAGGAATCATATGCCAAGAATGGGGTGGGGGCCAGAGGACAGAGCAACGGTTTGGGAGGCAGGGGAGTAGAGAGCAGGGAGTCAGTGAGAGGTCCCAGAGAGAAGTGTTGGTTGGGTGGGAAAGATGATGGTTGAGATGACATCTCAGGTGCCGTGACAGAGCCAATCCACCATGTTCACCAGATCACATGGCATCTGCCTCTCTCTGAGCACACACAGAAACACTAAATTTCCCAGGCTTCCTTGCACCTCAGCAGGGGCTGTCTGATAGGGTCCTGGCTGATGCACCATGAGCAGAAGTGGTCTGAGCCACTCCCTAGCTTGGCCATGAGCCCCCACATGCACTGGTTCCTACTCTCTCTTCCTTCCTTCACAGACCACGTGTTAATATAGCAGCACCCAAGTATGGAAGGGGCAAGCACCCCTGCATCAGTCCTTGAAGAAGAGCTTTCAGGAAGAGCCACTGAACCTGGATCCACAGTGCCATAAATGAGAAATAAGCCTTTGCCCTGTGGAGCCACTGCAACTTGGGGACTGATAGTTACTGCAGCACAGCCTGCCAGTGCAACAGCCCAGGACACACAGGTGAGGGCTATCATGGGATTTAGCTGGCCACAAGGTTTCCATGAGAATCGGTCTCAGGGTTTCTCTGGTGGATTAGGTTGGACGAGGAGGGAGGTTGGAAGGATGGTGGAGGGAAGAGGAGAAGGTGGGAAGGCTGGAAGTCTAGACCTCTCTGGAGGACTCAGCCACACCCCGCGATTGGTCAGGGTTCCAGATCCACCTGCCGCATTGATAAGGAAGGGGCTAGACCACAGGCACCTCCAGCCTCAGAGATAGTTATGGAGAATTTGGAAGACCTTTTCCCAGCCTGGGCTGTGGGTCCTGGGAATGTCACATGATGCAGGCAGGGTAGTTGAGCCTCTCTATGCCTCCATGTCTCCTTCTCCCTGATGGGCTTCCTTTACTCCTCTGATCATTCTGACCCCCTCATGTATTGCAGGTGCTTCATGTGGTGCTAGCACTAGAGTGGATTGGATGGTCTCCCGTCCAGACACCCTCTTAGTTCCCCAGGGTACACCAAGCATGTGGGTGAAAGGCAATGGCCTTCAAAGTCCTTGCTGCTAGTGTGCCCAGGCACAGGACCATATTGGCCTAGAATCTCAGCAGCCAGTGGGACTTGCTGTGGTCTGGCCCTTGAATGCCCATGTGCTGAGGCTTGGTCCCCAGGGTAGTGCTATCTGGAGATAGTAGAACTTCTAGGAGATGGAGCCTAGTGGAAGGGAGTTCATTGGAGGTGTGCCCTTGAAGGATTTGGGACCACTACCCCTTCCTGTCCCCTCTCTCCTGTCTTCCTAGCCACCCTGAAGTGAACAGGACTCCTCCACCATGCACTGTGCTGCCAGGCCCAAAGCATCAGAGCCAAGCTCGGAAACCAGGAGTCAAAATAAGGTATTCTGTGACAGAAAGCTGACTAACACAGGGCCCTTCCCCAAGGCATGTGCCCTCCTTTCTGGTCCTCTTGGGCAGCGTGAGGGTAAAAGAGGTGGGACTTCCCAACCTGGTTGCCAGGCTGAGTGGCTCATTCCACTTAGGGGGCTTTGAGCCTCCACAGCTTTGCCACCCTGTGTTCCTTGAATCCCAGAGGAAGGAAGCTGAGGGTCCGGGAGAGGGGGAGTAGGATGGAGGAGCTTTGTAGACAACAGGGACCCTGACCAGGCATGGCACCACTGCCACAGCTCTCTGGGGTCCCAACCTGCTGCCCTGCCTCATCTCTGCCCACCTCCTCCCTCCCTCCCTGACCCTCACCAAGCCCATTACTGCTCTACACCTCCCTCTCAGGACACCTCCTTCC